>NW_012114400.1:5390010-5406910 GCF_000951035.1 Colobus angolensis palliatus | reverse complement strand
AAAGAAAGAAAGAAAGAAAGAAGAAAGAAGGAAGGAAAGAAAGGGAGGGAGGGAGGGAGGAAGAAAGAAAAGAAAGGGAAAGAAAAAGAAAGAAAGAGAGGGAGGGAGGGAGAAAGAAAAGAAGGAGAAAATAAATAAGCAGAGACTACAGAAAGGCAGAATTAAATCTGCCTTTATTTGTATATGATGTGATGATACTTTAAAATGATGCATATAATAGAAGTTTTTAAACTGAAAATTGAGTTAAAAATCTATTCCAGAAATTAGAAATAAAACAGAAAACAAAGCCAAAGAATGTATAAGGATGAAATTAAATATAAAACCAAATATTAAAACATTAAATGAATATCTGCTGGAGAGAGTCCACAAAACTAAAAGTTTATTCTTTGAAAACAGTTCTATTATTTTCAATAATTCATGATAGTGATAAAAAAGAAAAAGGTAGCAAATTTCAATAGCAGTCATGAAAAATAGGTGAAAATTACATTGCTATAAATCCGTTAGAAATATTAAGAAGACATTCTGTACATTGTGACAATTAAATTAGTCTTTTAAGTAAAATGACTAATAATAGGATAGGAAATCTCAACAATCCTGAAGCTAAAAAGCATAAAAATAACATCCTACGACCACTAAGGAAACAATAAATTTTCCAATATTAGCAAACAAAATACTCCTACTTCAAATGATTTTACCAAAAGGTTCTACAAAGTGTATCAGAAAACAAAATTCTATTCTTATATAAACTTTCTAGAGATGCAAGATGACTTGAAAACATAGATGACAAGAATATCTGATGAACATTTACTGTGTATGCTACATAATGGAGAAAATCATCCGAAGTTGATTAAAAATGTAAATGTGGAAAAAACAAAATGTTAACACTTTTCAGAAGGCACTATCATATGTGAAATAAAATAATAAAAATAATAATAACATTAACAGATGGCACTTGTGTTCCTAAAGAGCTTGTTTAGAGTACAATATCGAGTTAACGGGTTAGGGTAGAGCTGACTCTTTTTGTTCAGAAAAAACTCTGAGAGTAATTTAGTTTCCTCTCTATGTAACATATTTAGGCAGAGGAAGCCTGAGATGTCTATCCTGTTTCTTCGTTGTTCTTTTGGTTTTCAACAGATTAAGAATTTCTCATATGCCATAGCCAGGCACAGGGGGAGACACTATTTTTAAAAAATGAACTCAAAGAGACATTATATTAATGCCTAATTTTCTTTTTTTGTTGTTTTCATTATTTTATTTTTTTATTTTCTTAAGTTCCAGGGTACATGTGCAAGATGTGCAGGTTTGTTACATAGGTAAACGTGTGCCATGGTGGTTTGCTGCACCTACCAACCCATCCCCTAGGTATTAAGCCCAGCATGCATTAGCTCTTTTCCCTAATGCTTTTACCGCAGCTGCCCTCCCCTGACAGGTGTTGTTCCCCTACCTGTGTCCATGTGTTCTCATTGTTCAGCTCCCTCTTGTAAATGAGAACATGTGGTGTTTGCTTTTCTGTTCCTCTGTTAGTTTGCTGATGATAATGGCTTCCAGCTTCATCCATGTCCCTGCAAAAGACATGATTTTGTTTCTCTTAATAGCTGCATAGTATTCCACAGTGTATATCTTACTATATGTTCTTTATCCAGTCTATCATTGATGGGCATTTGTGTTGATTCTATGTGTTTGCTATTGTGAATAGTGCTGCAATGAACATACACATGCATATATTTTTATAACAATGATTTATAGTCCCTCGGATATATACCCAGTAATGGGATTCGTTCTGCATCTTTGAGGAACCACCACGTTGCCTTCCACAATAGCTGAACTAATTTACTTTCCCACCAATAGTGTAAAAGCACTCCTATTTCTCTACAACCTTACCAGCATCTGTTCTTTCTTGACTTTTTTAATAATTGTCATTCTGACTGGTGTGAGATGTTATCTCATTGTGGTTTTGAATTGCATTTGTCTAATGATTAGTGATGTTGAGCTTTGTTTCATGTTTGTTGGCAGTGTGTATGTCTTTTTTAAGAAGTGTGTTCATATCCTCTGCCCACTTTTTAATGGGGTTAATGTTTTTTCTTATAAATTTGCCTAAGTTCCCTGTAGATTCTGGATATTACACCTTTGTCAGATGGATAGATTTTTCTCCCATTCTGTAGGTTGTCTGCTTGCTCTGATGATCGTTTCATTGGCTGTGAAGAACCTCTTTAGGGTAATTAGATCTAATTTGTCAATTTCTGCCTTTGTTGAACTGCTTTTAGCAATTTCATCATAAAATCTTTGCCCATGCCTATGTCCTAAATGGTATTGCCTAGATATTCTTCTAGGGTTTTTATAGTTTTGGGTTTTACATTTAAGTCTTTAATTCATCTGGAGTTAATTTTGTATAAGGTATAAGGAAGGGGTCTAGTTTCAATTTTCTGCATATGGCTAGCCAGTTCTCTCAGCACCATTTATTAAATAATGAATCCTTTGCCCACTGATTGTTTTTGTCAGGTTTGTCGAAGATGAGATGGTTGTAAATGTATAGTTTATTTCTGAGTTCTTTGTTCTGTTCCGTTGGTCTATGTGCCTGTTTTTGTACCAGTACCATGCTGAGGTTTTGCTTACTCTAGTCTTACAGTGTAGTTTGAAGTCGGGTAACATGATGCCTCCAGCTTAATACTGTTTGCTTATTACTGTCTTGGCTCTGCAAGTTCTTTTTTCTGTTCCAAGTATATTTCTTTCTTTTTTTTCTTTTTTTTTTTGAGATAGAGTCTTGCTCTATCACCCAGGCTGGAGTGCAGTGGTAAAATCATGGCTTCCTGCAACCTCTTCCTCACAGGTTCAAGCCAGTCTCCTTCCTCAGCCTCCCGAGTAGGTGAGATTACAGGCATGTGCCTGGCTGATTTTTTGTATTTTTAGTAGAGACGGGGTTTCACCATGTTGGCCAGGCTGGCCTTGAACTCCTGACCTCAAGTGATCCACCTGCCCCAGCCTCCCAATGTTCTGGGATTAGAGAGGTGTGAGCCACCATGCCTGGTCTCGTGTAAATTTTAAAATAGTTTGTATCTAATTTTGTGGAGAATGTCAATGGTATTTTAGTGGGAATAGCATTGAATCTATAAATTACTTTGAGCAGTATGGCCATTTAAATGAACTAAATGCCCCAATTAAAAGACACAGAATGGCAAGCTGGATACAAAGACAAGGCCCGTCAGTGTGCTGTGTTCAAGACACACATCGCATGTGCACAGACACACATGACTCAAAATAAAGGGATGGAGGAAAATTTACTAAGCAAATGGAAAGCAGAAAAAAGCAGGGATTGCAATTCCAGTTTCTGACAAAATAGACTTTAAACCAACAAAGCTCCAAAAAGACAAAGAGGGCCATTATATAATGTTAAAGGGTTCAATTAAACAAGAAGAGATAACTATTCTAAATATATATATATATATATATATATGTATGTATATGTATATGTATCAATACAGGAGGACCCAGATTCATAAAACAAATTCTTAAAGACCTACAAAGAGACTTAGACCCCAGACAATAATAGTGGGAGACTTTGATACCCCACTGTCAGTAACAGATCATTGAGACAGAAAACTAGCAAAGATATTCAGGACTTGAACTCAGTTCTAGAACAAGTGAGGCTGACAGATGTGTACAGAATCCTCCGCCCAAAAGCAACAATAATATACATTTCTATTTCAGCGCCACATGGCACTTACTCTAAAATTGATCACATAATTGGAAGGAAAACACTCCTCAGCAAATGAAAAAGAACTGAAATAATAACAAACAGTCTCTCAGACCACAATGCAATCAAATTAAAACTCAAGATTAAGAAGCCCACTAAAACCACACAACTACATGGAAATTGAACAACCTGCTCCTGAATGACTTCTGGGTAAATAATGAAATTAAGGCAAAAATCAGGAAGTTCTTCGAAATCAACGAGAACAAAGAGACAATGTACCAGAATCTCTGGGACACAGCTAAAGCAGTGTTTAGAGGAAAAATTATAGCACTAAATGCCCACATCAAAAAGCTAGAAAGATATCAAATCAACACCCTAACATCACAACTAAAATAACTAGAGAACCAAGAGCAAACACCAGAAATAGCAGAAGACAAGAAATAACCAAGGGCAGAGTGGCACTGAAGGAGATAGAGACATGAAAAACCCTTCAAAAAATCAACAAATCCAGGAGTTTTTGTTTGTTTGTTTGTTTTGTTTTGACTAATTTTCAGATCAAGATGTTTCCACACACATAGACCACATCTAGGGCTAGCGTCATCAGCCACACTTACTTCTCCTCACACTCCACAGAAGAGGAGAGTTCTCTCTTCTGATAACTGTGTGCCATATTGGCATGGAGAAGGAGGGGTGGGAACACAGTATTATTAGACAATTCAGTAAATTGAGTAAACACTTATTTAGAAGCAATTGCTTTAAGGTAGCATTCATAATTATCATCATTTTTGAAATATTAAATTGTTCTAACACTCAATTATGGGATAGAATAAAACAAATCCTTACAGAAAAAAATACATAAAAGAATATATATATAAATATATGTATTCATATGTAAAGGCACATGTAGGCATATACACTATTATATAAATTAATATTATTTGAGTCTTAGTTGATACATATGAGTATAAGATACATCCTGTAATTTTATTTACCAGTATATTTAAAATCTTAACACGTAACATCTCAGTAGTACCTTATCAAATGATTATTTTTATCTCTAATGTCTTTACTTTTTAATATTTCCAAAAATGTGTATTTGTTTTAAGAAATATATAAAATACATCAATTCACATGCATTGTGATCACTTTGCCCTTGTTCTATGCAGTTATTTAGATTATAAAACTCATGAATAGTCGGTTTCCACACTTTGTTACCTACTGTCAATTTTAGTGTCACTTGAGAACTCATTAGAGATTGTGCCACTGATGCCCAGTGCCATATTAGTCAGTGCTAGGCAAACTTCTCATTTTCTGCCTGAAAGTGGTGATGGGGTAGGGAGTTACCTGTCCAGGACAATATGAGGATATAATGAATATGCATAAACAATTCTTCCTCATGTTTAAGAAGCAATCACTTTCAGTTGTCTCCATTGGTGTCTCAAAGTATTAGTGAAGGGGGAGCCAGAAGATAAATCACAGACAAGGCAAGTGAATCGAAACAATGAATGTCTCAGAGTAACAAAAATATGTTTTTGTGAAATGTCCATATTTTGTGAGAATATACATCTTTGCTCTTTCTTTTGAGAATGGATGTCTGTTACCTCCCCTACTCCTACCTCCTTACCTCTCTCCCAAGGCACTAGCTAGGTCTGAGAACCCATTCCTCTTTGTACATCTTTAGGAACAATTAATAATTGTAACCATTGCAGTAGACAGAAAAAAGATCTGAAAACTCAGACCAAGTGGATTAAATAAACAAAAATAATTATTTTCAAGGCATCGTGTAAATAGTTAGAAATAGTTACCGTGAACTAGAAGGAAATGTACATGTGAATCAAAACCAATGTACATCCCCAAATGCTAGGCACCAGTGACCAAAAAAGCAGAGTTTACCATATTTTCTTGAGACAAACAGCCCTGACTACACACATGTTTTCCAAAAATAGAATAATATAGAAAACGAATTTAGTAAATTTTTTACATTACTGTACTATAACATAAGAATATAATTGGTAAAATACAACAATATGATTAACCATTCTGATATGGTTTAAATCTGTATCCCCACCGAACCTCATCTTGAATTGTAATCCCCATGTATTGAGGGATAGTTCTGGTGGGAAGTGATTGGTTTATGGAGAAGGTTTCCTTCATGCTCTTCTAATAGTGAGGGAGTTCTCATAGGATGCGATGGTTTAAAAGGGGTGGTTTCCCCTGCCCTCTCTCTCCTGATGCCTTGTGAGGAAGATGCTTGCTTCCCTTAGCCTTTTGCCATAATTGTAAGTTTCTTGAGGCCTCTCAGCCATGTGGAACTGCGAGTCAATTAAACTTCTTTCCTTCATAAATTACCCAGTCTCAGGCAGCTCTTTATAGCAGTATAACTATAGCTGTTATAGTTTTAACTGACTAATGCATGTTCATTTATGAATATATATATATATACACACACACGTATATGTATAATTCCATTCATGAATCTAAAAATATAAAATATAATATTATTAGGGGTTACCCAAAGAATGCTAGGGTAATTTAACCAAAAAGGAAAGTAAGCAAAAAAATAATAATAATAATAGAAAAATCACTTCATAATTTCCATGTGATTTATCCCATCAGTGGCTGTAAGAGAGACCTTATATGTTTTTCATTTTTTAAACAAATTTTTTTGGGTACATAGTAATTGTATATATTTATGGAGTACATGAGATATTTTGATACAGGCATGCAAAGTCAAAAAAACACATTATGGGTAATGGGACACACATCCCATCAAGCATTTATCCTTCGAATTGCAAACAATCCAGTTACACTTCTTTTTTTTTTGCCTTATTTATTTATGCTGATCCTCTCCCTCCTACCACCCTCAATAATTACAATGTTTAAGTTATTTTAGAATGTACAGTTATTATTGACTATAGTCACCCTACTCTGCTATCAAATAGAAGGTCTGATTCATTCTTCCTATTTTTTTTTTAATACCCATTAATCATCCCTACCTCTTCCCCACTGCCCCCTACTACACTCCTCAGCCTCTGGTTACAGGCATGCAAAGTCAAATAAACACATCGTGGATAATGGAACACACAGTCCATCAGGCATTTTTCCTTTGAGTCACAAACAATTTTTTTCCTGCCTTATTTATTCATTTATTTATGCTGATCCTCTCCTTCCTCCTACCCTCAATAATTACAATCTTTAAGTTATTTTAGAATGTACAGTTATTATTGACTGTAGTCATCCTACTCTGCTATCAAATTGAAGATCTGCTTCATTCTTTCTATTTTTTCTTTTTGTACTCATTAATCATCCCGACCTCCTTGCCACTGCCCCCTACTACCCTTCTCAGTCTCTAGTAACCATCCCTCTACTCTCTATGTCCATGAGTTCAATTATTTTGATTTTTAGATCCCACTAATAAGTGAGAATATGCAATGTTTGCCTTTCTGTGCCTGGCTTATTTCCCTCAACATAGTGACCTCCAGTTCCATCCATGTTGTTGCAAATGAGTGGATCTCATTCTCTTTTATGGATGAATAGTACTCCATTGAGTATATGTACCACATTTTCCTTATCCTTTCATCTGTTGATGGACACTTAGAGAAATCTTGTAAGTTAAGCTTAAAAAAAGAGAGAGAAAAGCATTTGGAAATGTTCCACATCTATGTTTTCTAAAAACTCTTAGAAAACATCACTAAAAATGAACTGTCTTAATGATAAAATTGTATAGCAAAAATGTACAGATAGCATCTACTTAGTAAGAAAACTTTGGCTATACTTGCCTCATTACCATGACCCAATTAGGATTTTCATCATCACCCACATCACAACAGTCACCATTAAATACTACCACAGTAGAGCATAGTTCACTGATCAATGTGATTACAAGGGATTAAATTCAAGGGATGCCTTTAATAATTTTAAAAGTGAAAGAAACAACGTATATATTACTTGGAGATATTATAGTCTATGAGAGAGGAAAACCAGCAGATTTAACAGATACAATCCTAGTCTTAATCTTAAAAGAAAGAATCAGTAGAGATCCTGGAAGATATAGCAAAATTAGGGAGCCAGGAAGAGCATAATTTTTATGAGAAGACAGAATATAATATATATATATATACATAATAGAAAAATTTTTTAAAAAATTTAAGTGATGTCTCCACAACATTTTAAAAAAAAGAACACTTAGAAAAGTAGCTGAACTTATTGACTATTAATAGAATAATAAAAGATCTATGAACAGGAAACATAATAACAAGGTGACATGATTTCATACAGTTTGTGAAGAAAGAAAAACTCAAGTATATTTTTGGTGAAAGTAAAATATCTCAAGTATGACTTTTTCTATGTCTGTCACTAATTTGACACTCTTAGTCATAGAAAATGTTCTCTCTGTGAAAATAAAGTACTACATTTAATATAGGCATATGTTCTTTATATAACGTTACATAAATAATTATAATTATGGCCATTTAACTTTCAGGATATACATCTGAAAAGAGCTCCATTTTGTTGTCATCTTCACTACCTTTTACATTCAAATATGCTTTTGCTAAATTATTTGATGTGATCTGAGACGTTGTATTAGAGCCTATGCAAGCTATCATAATTTTAAGGTAGGAGCTCACATTATAATATTATAGCCCCTATAAAACACATTTCTATTTCTACTCCTTTTGTGAAACTATAGTTTCCGCAAAAATTGTAAAATTACTGAAATATATTTAACCTACTCTTCAAAGGGTATCTTTTGTCTGGAACAAAAACTTAGTACTATGATATTGCATTAATTATCATAAAAATCTGAATAGAGGTGTCCATCCCCTCTTAAAAGGATGTGGAAAATTACTCTCAGATTTAATTTCTTTTTTTGGCTTTTATCCATTTCTCTTATACACTATCATATGAAAAGATAGTTATGTTATTCTTTGTGTATATATATTTTTTTCTCTATGGAAGCAATCCCTTTCATGGTACATATTTCAATTATCTGGTGGTAATTTTTTCTTTTCACTCAAACAAAAAATTGCCTTTATGCAATATTTACAATAATATTTTTAAAGACTTGATTGCTGGGTGCAGTGACTCACGCCTGTAATCCCATTTGGGAGGCTGAGGCGGGTGGATCACCTGAGGTTGGGAGTTCGAGACCAGCCTGACGAACATGGAGAAACCACATCTCTACTAAAACTACAAAATTAGCCAGGCGTGGTGGTGTATGCCTGTAATACCAGGTGCTCAGGAGGCTGAGGCAGGAGAATCGCTTGAATCTGGGAGGCGGAGTTTGCGGTGAGCTGAGATAGCGCCATTGCACTCTAGCCTGGGCAACAAGAGCGAAACTCCATCAAAAAAAAAAAAAAAAAGAAAGAAAGAAAAGAAAAAAGGCTTCATCATCCCTGTTTCAATGGTCACTATTTAATTTATGCTCAAAATTAAGAAATATTTACAATTTATTTAACATCACTATAATATTTTTTATAACATCTTATTTGCAAATCAGAAAGCTTTCTTTTTCAGTTGGCATCTCAATTAACCAATGGCATTAAAGGGAGGGATGGATAGGTTTTCTAAATCTTATACAGACACCTCCCATGATTGAACTGATCGTTATTATTTGGTTCCCATAATGCGTAAATTTACCCATTTATTTGGTTTCTGGAACAAACAAAAATAGTGAAAAAACAAATGACTTACCCAACCTCATCCAAATTCCCTCGTTTTGTTTCCACAGAGAAGAATGTTCTCATAATTCAGTTGTTCTCCTTTAAGATGAATAGAGATATTAATTTGATGAAGTGGTAATAATTATGCATCATGGCTTAAATGCAGATGGGAAAATGAGGAGAGGGTTTCCCCTAATTGGGGACAGCCATTGAATTACTTTAATTGTCAATGTACCCTCTAAATTAACAGGATAAGTATGTGAGCAGGACACAGTTCTTTTGTGATATCTTTAGGACCCTTTATTTGGAGAGTGGATTGCTCCCTTTTAGAATTTCACAGCAGACACAGTTAATAGTATATATTCTTTTTTTTGTATTTATTAACACAATCTATGGTTTTTGTTACCAATAAGGTAAGTTAAAATAAAGTAAAACAAAGTAGAAGAAAATATGTAACTTATTTTATTATTATTTTCAACTGTTTGGTAAGTTGGTGATGAAATTTAAACTTTCTTTTAACTGGACGTTTAAGAAATCACAATTTATCATGTTTAATTGGCAGGCTTCCTTTTATCCATACCCTTTATTTTTTGATAATACAGCTAATATACCCAATATCAGAGGAGAGATAAAGAAGATCTGGATTGATAAAACTTCTGATATGTTTCTGATATGTTGGACTGCCTATTTTTTGTATTTTTTCCATGAAAAAAATATTTGTAAATGTTGATGACATTTTTCATTATAGTTTGGATTTTTTTTTTTTTTCAAGACGGAGTCTCCCTCTGTTGCCCAGGCTGGAGTGCAGTGGCGTGATCTCCACTCACTGCAAGCTCCGCCTCCCGGGTTCACACCATTCTCCTGCCTCAGCCTCCCAAGTAGCTGGGACTACAGGCGCCCACCACCACACCTGGCTAATTTTTTGTATTTTTAGTAGAGACGAGGTTTCACCATGTTAGCCAGGATGGTCTCGATCTCCTGACCTTGTGATCCGCCTGCTTTGGCCTCCCAAAGTGCTGAGATTACAGGCGTGAGTCACTGAGACTGGCCAATTTGGATATTTATACATGCAGCTGAACAGAATGTTAGATGATAGTGTCTAAGTCACATTTACACGTAAACAAGTATTTAATTCTAAGACCTACTCATCAGAAAAAAAAAAAAAAATCCAAATTTGGAATGCTACAGAAAAAATCAGAGAATCACAAAATATAAGGAAAACAGATGATCAAACTCACAAATCGCAGGCAAAATACATGTATAATGTCATATCATAATTGTAAAAAATGTTTAGGACTTGTATAGATTGTAAAACATCATTTATTACATATGGCAAGTTAAGGCCTAAGCATTTCTAGTATTGTTAAAAAAAACAATGTCATATACCTAGTTTCTGTGAGAAAAATATCTGTATCTGACTTACCTATTAATACTATGCTAATTAAAATATATCGACATGGATTCAGAGCAAGAGCCAAACCTTAAAGCAGGAATGAAAAAAGAACTGTAAGATGTAAAATTTATTGTAATGAAAGACCTATGTTTTAGAGTAATTGAATATAGGGTCTGAAGAAGAATTTGTCTTCAGAGAATAAACTTTAAAAATCAAACTAGAGAGTTGTGTTTTCATATACACTCAGTTCAAAATATTTTCTAGTTTTCCTTTAGATTTATTTTTTAAACCATGAGGAATTATTTGTCACATCTCTGAGAATTTTCAAGATATTGACTTCTAATTTACTTCCATTGTAGTTAGCAAACAAATTTGTCATGGCTTGAATAATTTTAAATCTTTTGAGACTTACTTTATTGCTCAACACATGGGCTGTTATTTAGAAGTGTTTCAATACAGCAGAAACTATTTTGCTAGTTTTGTATGAAGAACACCATAAACATCAATTAATCGAGTTGGTTAATAGCATTACCTACATCTTTGGTATGCTTACTAATTTCTATTTACTTTTCCTAACAATTATTGGGAGAGTAATATTAAAATATCTCACTATAATTGTGAATTTGTCTGTCTCTTATGTAAGTTCTATTATTTTTTGCTGTATGTGTTTTGAAGCTCTGATTCTGGGTGAATACACATTCAGGATTGTTACATACTTTTATGAATTTATTCCTTTATTATTGTAAAATGACTGCATTCCTGGTAATATTCTTTGTTCTGAAATCTAGTTTCTTTGATACTAATTACTCTAAAGGTTTTAATTGGGTTGACAGGAGTTGGTCTTTTCCATAATTTACTTTCTTTGCTATATTACTTTATTTGAACATTTGTATTTAAAGATTTTTGTGTTTGTTCTTTCTTTCTTTTTTTTTTTTTTTCTTTTGTTTGGCAGGTAGCAAATATTTGGGCCTTGCTGTTTTATTTCATGTGAAATCCTCTGTCTTTTTAGGGGGCAAGAGTATTTAGACAATTTACATTTAATGTGATTAAACACATTTAGATCAATCATTTTCAACTTGTTTTCTCATGCGTCTTTTTCTCCTTTTTCTTTTTTCTATCTTCTTTTAAATTGTGCATTTTTATAATTTCCTTTTATATCCATTGTTGAATTATTAGCTATAACTATTTGTTGGGTTGTTTTAGTTGTTGTGTTAAGGATTATTTTATACACCACTGAACTTCAAGTGATAAATTTACAATTTCACTAGTATAAGCACCTTTTAAAAGTACACACTTATTACTCCTCCCAAATATTTGTGCCACATACTTCTATATAAGTCATAATAACACAAATTATTTCTAGTTATTTTACTTCAAATAAATTATCTGTCAGTACATTAGTAGACACTGTTTTTAGAGCAGCTTTACTAAACATAAAATCTAGAGCAGTTTACAGAAAAAAAAAAAAATGAGTAGAAAAGTGTAGGGCTATTTCAAATGCCCCGCAACACCCCCACCCAGTTTCTCCTCTTATTAACATCTTCCATTAATATGGTACATTCCTTGCAATCATAAATTAGTATTGTTACATTATTATTAACTAAAGTCCTATTTTAGATTAGGATTCACTGTTTGTGCCATACAAGCTTATGGATTTTAACCAATGAGGAATGATATGTGTTCAGAATTAGAATATCATACAGAGTATTTTTACTGCCCTAAAGATCCCTTATGTTCCTCTTATTCATCCCCGTCTCCTTCTCCACTGAATCCCTGGCAAGCATTGTTTTTATTACTGTCTCCATGATTTTGGTTCTTTTTCCAGAATATCATATAGCTGGAATCATACAGTACATAGTCTTTTCAAAATTATCTTCTTTCACTTAGCAACGTGCATTGCATTTAGGGTTCCTCCAAGTCTTTTCATGAGCAAATTATGTAAATATTTTAAGAAGATTTATGTAAGTTACCCTTGCCAGCTTTCCTCTTTCCTTTGTGTAGGTCAAGAGTTCCATCTGGCATTCTTTTCTTTCTGCTTGAAAAACTTCCTTACTTCCTTTAGTTTCTTTCTTTCTTTTTTTTTTTGAAATGGAATCTCGCTCTATTGCCCAGGCTGGAATGCAGTGGCCAGATCTCAGCTCACTTCAAGCTCCGCGTCCTGGGTTCACGCCATTCTCCTGCCTCAGCCTCCCGAGTAGGTGGGACTACAGGTGCCCACCACCACGCCCGGCTAAGTTTTTTGTATTCTTAGTAGAGATGGAGTTTCACTGTATTAGCCAGGATGGTCTCGATCTCCTGACCTCGTGATCTGCCCGTCTCAGCCTTCCAAGATGCTGAGAAAACAGGCGTGAGCCACTGCACCCAGCCCATTTAATTTCTCAAATACAGATATTTTGGTAATGAAATCTTTATCATTTTTGTATCTGAAAAGTTATTTATTTATTCTTTGTTTTTTGTGAAGTATTATCATAGTATAAATAATTCTTGGTTGACTTTTATTCCTTTCACTCTTTAAAGAATATCATTCCACTCTTTTATAGCATACATTCTTTCTCATAAAAAAAAAATCTGATGTTATCCTTATCTTTCTTTTCTATTTGTACAAAAAGTCTGTATTGTATGGTTCCACTGATATAGATTTCTAGAAATTTCAGTCTAAGCTACGTTGACAAAAAGCAGATTGGTGGTTGCCTGATAACAAGAATAGTGAGAGGAAAAACGTTAAAAGGAGGCACAAAGGGACTTTTGATGGTGACTAATTGGTTTATTATCTAAATTATGATAGTGGTTTTATGGTGGATCTATATGTCAAATATTATATGTCACATACCACTTGTTAAGCCTGTAAAATATCAAAATGAAGATTTTTTTTCCTCTGATCAGCAGGGAGCCAAAAAGTATAGTCATAATGACTGGCATCTATAAATCTTGATATACTTCGAAGTAGTAAAAATTGTAGGTTAAAAGCAGGAAGAGGGTAATATATGGCATCAGTTAAAAGGTTATTTTAATAACCGTATTTAAGAGTAAAGATCTTTCAAAAATTATCATCTTATTGTATAAAGAGGAGTGAACATGCTAGAGTCCTGGAGAAATCACTATAATTGTTCCAGAACACTCAAATGCTCAAATGACAAGGGAAGAATGCCCCAAGTGGGCACACACTAGGCATGCGCCCCCCCACGCCCCCCCTCCCCTCCCAGTGATTGCAGGCCACTGTGCATGTGAACAGTCCACCCAAAGGGAAGAATCAGGGCAGAAGAGACTCAGTCCCCTGGAAGAGAGCCAGTGTACAAAACTCAAAGTCAAAGGTCAAGCCGCACACTGAATCTCTCAAGTCACCCACTTGGCCATTTTACAAATGTACTATACTTCCTTTTGTTCCTGCTTTAAAATTTTTAGCAAACTTTCACTCCTCCTCTAAAACTTGCCTTGGACTCTCCTGCCTTATGCACCACAGTCAAATTCTTTCTTCTGAGGAGGCAAGAATTGAGGTTGCCGCAGATCCACACAGATTTGCCACAACTAACATACCGTGAGCCAAAAATAGGAGAGTATGGGCCCAATGTCAATTTTGAGGGGACATAGTTTAATAAAATAATGTTAAACAGTAATACCTAACTGTGTCACAGGAGAATTTCATACTTAAGAATATTGTATTTTAAAATAGTAAAAATAAAATGGATTTTTTTTTTTTTTTTGAGACCAAGTTTTTTTTCTGTCACCCAGGCTGAAGTACAGTGGTGCAATCTCGGCTCACTGCAATTTCCGCCTCCAGGGTTCAAGTGATTCTCCTGCCTCAGCCTCCCAAGTAGCTGGAATTACAGACATCTGCCACCATGCCCTGCTAATTTTTTTTTTATTTTTAGTAGAGACGGAGTTTCACCATGTTGGCCATACTGGTCTTGAACTCTTGACCTCAGGTGATCCACCTGCCTCGGTCTCCCAAAGGGCTGTCATTACAATCTAGAAAATATTTGTCACCCAGCTAGAAAATATTTTTAAAACCATTTAAGGAAAGGTATGATTGTGGTATGATTCTTTGCCTTCGTTAGAGGGGTTTTGGAAGCAGACTTCTCTTTGAGAATTTCCATGTAATAGAAAAATATTATACAGGTATTGAGGAAAACTAATTCACTCTTCTCATTTAACTCTGGATTTAGTTGGTGCTGAGGCTGAACTCATGAGGAAGAGCTGCTAATGATCAGATAGAAGCAGAATAAGAGGGAAGCCAAGATGGAGTTTGAAATTGGACTGTATGGGTAGATATTACAGGTGATATATTTGAAAAAAACAATATATATACTGGGAGATAACCAACATGAAGACCATCATTTACTTCCAGTTTACTGTGAAGCTGGAGATGGGTAATATTTAACAGAAATCTGGAAACAACTAAAAAGTGACAAACTAATATTTGAGTGACACCACCAACAATCTTCTGCTTTATTTGGCCATGTCGACCTCTGAAGCTTCCAGGATTTGAGGCAGTGAGTATCCTGTCCTTCAACTTCCAGAGATCAAATTTAGGCCTCATAGTGGTCAGTAAGAACCATCACTGCTATTCTGTTGGAGATAAGGATTCCTGACATATAAGGTACTAGAGGAGAAGCATAACAGAATCTTCTGCAAAAATGGACAAGCAGAGATTAGAAGTTGATATACTTCACTATTTATGTGGAATGAAATTTCACAAAAAAGTAAACTAACTACGTAAATGTTTAATTAGACCTGCAGTTATGTGACCTGCAAACAAATGAGCAAACAAAAATAATTTTAAAAAGCTTATCTCCTTGCAAACATCTCTAATGTTAAAAGTACATAAACGTTGTAAACAGTCATAATTGTTATAATTGGAACATACAGTACTCAATACTCAATTAAGACAACTCGTCGGCATTTTATACATTTTTGTTTTGTTTTTGCCAATTGTGAACCTGCTGCACCTTGATTTATTATTTATTTACTTATTCATTTTTTATTATTATATTTTAAGTCGTGTACATGTGCAGAACATGCAGGTTTGTTACACGGGCATACACGTGCCATAGTGGCTTGCTGCACCCATCAACCCGTCATCTACATTAAGCATTTCTCCTAATGCTATCCATCCACTAGCCCCCAACCCCAACAAGCCACAGTGTATGATATTCCCCTCCCTGTGTCTATGTGTTCTCATTGTTCAACTCCCACTTATGAGTGAGAGCATGCGGTGTTTGGTTCTCTGTTCTTGTGTTAGTTTGCTGCGAATGATGGTTTCCAGCACCATCCATGTCCCTGCAAAGGAAGGACTCACCCTTTCTTATGACTGCATAGTATTTCACGGTGTATATGTGCCACATTTTCTTTATCCAATCTATCACTGATGGGCATTTGGGTTGGTTCCAAGTCTTTGCTATTGTGAACAGTGCTGAAATAAACATATGTGTGCATATGTCTTTATAGTAGAATGATTTTTAATCCTTTGGGTATATACCCAGTAATGTGATTGCTGGATCAAACGGTTTTTCTGATTCTAGATATGTGAGTAATTGCCACACTGTCTCCCACAATGGTTGAACTAATTTACACTCCCAAAAACAGTGTAAAAGTGTTCCTATTTCTCCAGATCCTCTCCAGCATCTGTTGTTTCCTGACTTTTTAATGGATAGCCATTCTAAGTGGCATGAGATGGTATCTCATTGTAGTTTTGATTTGCATTTCTTTAATGACCAGTGATGATGAGCTGTTTTATGTATGTTTATTGGCTGCATAACTGTCTTATTTTGAGAAGTGTCAGTTCATATCCTTCACCGACATTTTGATTTTTTCTTTTTTCTTGTAAATACCTAGGAATACAACTTACAAGGGAAGTGAAGGAGCTCTTCAAAGAGAACTAAAAACACTGCTCAAGGAAATAAGAGAGGACACAAACAAATGGAAAAAGATTCCATGCTCGTGGATAGGAAGAATCATTATCGTGAAAATGGCCATACTGCCTAAAGTAATTGATAGATTCAGTGCTATCCCAATCAAGTTACTATTAACTTTCTTCACGGAATTGGAAAAAACTACCTTAAATTTCATGTGCAACCATAAAAGAGCCAGCATGGCCAAGACAATCCTAAGCAAAAAGAACAAAGCTGGGGGCATCACACTACCTTACTCCAAACT
>NW_012114400.1:5384585-5388740 GCF_000951035.1 Colobus angolensis palliatus | reverse complement strand
TACCTAATGTAGATGACGGGTTGATGGGTGCAGCAAACCACCATGGCATGTGTATGCCTATGTAACAAACCTGCATATTCTGCACATGTATCTCAGAACTTAAAGTATAATAATAATAATAAAAAGAAATGAGTAGGTTTGGATAGTACAGCAAGAAGGATTAAAATGGCCTGTTCTTTGATAGAGCAATGGAGGATTTGTGTAAGGAGTTAACAGAATAAATAATAAAACTTGTGAATATTATAAATTATATACTTGCCCTTGAAATTCAGAGTGATAAACTTGTATCAGTATTATTTAGTGTGTTACATTTTTAATCTTTAAAATTGGAGATATGGGAGATAGCTTTGGCATATGAGTAAATCTATTTTAAGTATTATTAAGCAGAATGTGATTAAACAACATACCAAATGTTATAAATTTTCCAGCTATAAAGTTACATATAAATATAAAGGTATAGAAGGAAGAATCTTTCAAATAAAATTAGCATTCAAGTGCAATTGACAAAGCTCATGGCTTCTAATCTATTTTGCATTCTTACTTTCGTTAAAGGAACTCACCAGTTTTAGTCTTTCACATGGGCATGAAACTGAAAGTTATATTCCCCAGCCTTCTTTCTAAGCAAATAGAAGCCTTGTGCCTTCTACTTTTCTGTTTTTTGTTTTTGTTTGTTTGTTTGTTTTTTAATCTTTGACTGCAATGTAGAAATGGTTATAGGAGCATCTCATCTTGAACTATGGGAAGAAGACCTATGACGAGGACAGAGAGGAATTTGACAACAGTCACCTGTATCCCAAACACTCCAGAGCTGTCGTATCAGCTCTGTTTTGTTTATATTTAAAATTTTGTGTGAGTGAAAAATAATCATTTTTTATAAACAGCCATTTTAAGGGATAAGTGTTTATTAAAGCAAAAAAGCATGTGTCTTAAGCAAGGCAGCAAACACAAATAAAAATAAAATAACCACCATCATATAAGGCACTTGAAACATTTAAAAATAGCAGTTCAGCTGTGTTGTATATAAAATTGAGTCGTGTATTTCTAAATCTCACAAACATCATCAAAATTTTCTTTTAAATTCTTTTAGTTATTTTACTAAATAATAAACTGGCTTTTGCGTTACTCTTTTAAAAGTCCTTCTAAATACAAACCGCCTACAGGTTATATTTAGCCAAATTGACAACTGGTTCAATTTTTTGTTTGTTTGTTTTAGTTTTTTTATTATTAGCTATGCATATCCAAGTAAATTTATTAGTGAACTTGAGGTAGTAGGAGCTGGCTATAATAATGGAATAAGATTTTTAATGATCATATAATTGCTGTCCATTTGTAGATGTAAAAATAGACATTGAATGGTAAAGTATATCATTGATCATTTTGCTTTTCCAAATAAATTAGTGTTATTGAGAAAGAAAAGAAGAATTAACTCTGAAACAAGGTTAACTATTAAGCTTGAAGTTTAGGTCAGATTTCCTTTTTTGCTGTTTTTTTTTTTTTTTTCCCAGACAGAGTCTCGTGCTGTACCCCAGGCTGGAGTGCATGCAGTGGTGCGATCTCAGCTCACTGCAACCTCCGCCTCCCGGGTCCCAGTTCAAGCAATTCTCCTGCCTCAATCTCCTGAGTAGCTGGAATTACAGGCATGCACCACCATTCCCAGCTAAATTTTTGTATTTTTAGTAGAGACGGGGTTTCACCATGTTGGCCAAGCTGGTCTTGAACCCCTGACCTCGTGATCTGCCTGCCTCTGCCTCCCAAAGTCCTGGGATTACAGGTGTGAGCCACTGTACCTGGTCAAGGTCAAATTTTCAACTGAAAACTCATTTTCACTATTTAATAATTACAATCTATTTTAAACAGTTCTGTTGTTGCATATGATTCAAAAGTTTGTGGTTCCATTTTGAAATCTTCAATTTCTGGTAACAGTATAGCAATTATGCTGCTTTTAATTTTCAGAGTCCTGTATATACACAAATATTTCTATAAACCTTTCTCCCTTTATTAAGATATAATAAATTGCTACAGCCTAATACTGCTACAATTAAGGAAGCCTGGAAAATCACATTAATTACATATTGAAATATAGTGGAGAGATGTAGGACAGATGACTTGCAGTTCCTGAAGAAGGAAGCTGACCTGAAGTGAGCTGACAATCACTGAATCCTTTATTCCCTGGGCACACTTGCCTCTTCTTGCTATAGACTGAAAATTAAGCTCATCTCATAAAGGGGAGCTTTTCTGGGGAAAGACAAACCAAAAAAGTCTTAATCTTTTATATCACTTCATTTCTCACAGTAACCTCCCATTCTCCTACCCCAGAAATGCATTTTTTAATCCATGCAATGTAATTTCTTTTGTCCTTCTTAATGGATCATTCTGCACATCATACACACACACACACACACACACAGACACACACCCCACATTCATGCTGCACTATTTTGCATGATGCATTACCATTTGTGTGTGCTATTCTAAGCACACCTGTTACCATTTTTCTCCTATGGACCAGTCCACACAAACTTGATACTATCTACTCGCAAATTATTCTCACGATTTTCCAATACAAAACTAGAAATGTTCCAAAGTTGAGTCTACAAAGAAAGACCATTTCTTAGACTGGAAAAATATAGGAGGCAATACAAAGTTAAAGAATGTAAACTTACTTCCAGGCAAGACATGGTGGCTCACACCTGTACTTCCAGCACTTTGGGAGGCTGAGATGAGAGGATGACTTGAGGCCAGGAGTTTGAGACTGATCAACATAGCGAGACCCCATGTCGACAAACAAACAAACAACAACAACAAACATAAACTTCAACTGCAGAACTGACTTGAGAGCTGGAGTTTATATAGAGCCGATAATTTTTACATTAATATTTTTTCACAATATTACTCTACAATGTGTTTTCTTCCCTCATAGAATGATGGGTAATATGTTAAACGCCTTCTCTGGAGACTGTCTTTCTTTTTATTTTAAAAAGAATTGTTATGGGGTATTTACCCTATGTTACTCTGAAGAATCTGTTAATCCAAGCCTGACTGAATCCATCATCCATCACATTAACTTTTTTTTTCCTTTTTGTAAACTTGAGTTTAATTAATGAAATGGATGATTTTTAGAGAAGAAAACTCAATATTTATTACCCATTTAACATTTTCTCTTGCTAAAATCATCTTCAATAGGGTGAGAAGAATGATCACAGAGGACAAATAAGCACAGAGGCAGACATACCAACCACTAATCAGGGAGCATGATCCACAAGTATATGGTTAGTGTGGTCTTGTTTATAGTACACTTCACTTCATTGGGGAACCTGTCTATGTCTTCACTTTAGATAGTACCTGTCCGATGCTTACTTAAAAAGCCACCCAGTTATGGTTTCCAAGTTAGCACTATTGTCTGAGGTCTTGGTCACATTATTGGGTTTTGTTTTCTGTTTGAAATAGATTTGCCTGACTTATCTTTAGCTATATATAATCAGATTATATATAACACAACAATATATATGGTCCTCATTGTTCCAATGAGATCCAAGAGTATTAATTATGGAATGTTTGAGAGGCTGGTATCCTATTTGGGATGTGTGTATGTAGTTCAATATTTAAAAAAAATCATATTGGATTATTTCAGACTAGCCTTAGGACTATTTGCTGAAATTTTAGTAGTTATACAGTTTAATATTTTTACCTTTCTTTGAAGCTATACCACACGCTCATAGTCATTCTCTGTGTGCCCTTGACCTCAGAAAGATAAATACACAGCTATGGTGCCAATGCTCAGCATTCACAGAAGGAGAGACTAATAGCGTAAGACTGAAAGAGGGCATCAGGTAGTGTGTCCTTTTTTATACTGCTTTATCTAATTAGTTAAAAGTTAATTCTTGGATGGACTTCACCAGAATGACAAATAATAAGATATTACTTGAACTTGTAATACCATATGTCAATGGACTTGTTGCTACTGATATAGAAAATTTAGGATCATTAATTATTTAAAACATTGCCACAACCACATTTAAAGACATATAATGAATATATAAATATTGGTTAATATTATTAAATTTATTAAAATTATTATTTATTAAAGTTATTACCACATGTTCTCACTCATAGGTGGGAATTGAACAATGAGATCACTTGGACACAGGAAGGGGA
>NW_012114400.1:5379128-5384535 GCF_000951035.1 Colobus angolensis palliatus | reverse complement strand
TTATTACCACATGTTCTCACTCATAGGTGGGAATTGAACAATGAGATCACTTGGACACAGGAAGGGGAACATCACACATCAGGTCCTATTGTGGGGAGAGGGTAGGGGGGAGGGATAGCATTAGGAGATATACCTAATGTAAATGATGTGTTAATGGGTACAGCACACCAATATGGCACATGTATACGTATGTAACAAACCTGCACGTTGTGCACATGTACCCTAGAACATAAAGTATAATAAAAAAATTATTAAATATACTTTATTTTGCTTAGTACCACCTTCAAATTACTTCTATTCTTAATCAAAATTTAATTTGATTTCAAGAGACAATGGTTAAGTATACAACTTATTTAATTACTTAGCAATTATATCCATGGATTCTACTTATGTATTAAATAATATATCATATAGTATCACATCCTTTTATCTTAAAATAGTTGGTTATTAACAAATTTGTACACAATTTAAGTCTAATGTAGTACTTGTAATAATTGGTATTATTTGAATTATTTTATATGTTTTAAATAAGAAAGGTGGGATAGAAGTGCAAAGGAAAATTTTTCAGAGTTATTTTCCAATGACATACAAAGCCATTGGAAATATATTTTTTAAAATAATTTCAATTTTTATTTTGGATTAGGGGGTTTACATGCAGGTTTGTTACATGGGTATGTTGTGTGATGCTAAGGTTTGGAGTGTGAATGATTCCATCACCCAAGTAGTGAGCATAGTATCCAATAGGTAGTTATTCAGCACTTACTTCCCCTTTTTCTCTCCCCGCATAGTAGTCCCCAGTGTCCATTGTTCCCATCTTTATGTCCACTTGTACCCAATGCTTAGGTCACTTATAAGTGAGAACATGCAATATTTGGTTTTCTATTCCTATGTTAATTTGCTTAAAAATGACCTCCAGCTGTATTCATGTTGCTCCACAGGACATTATTTTGTTCTTTCTTATGACTTCATAGTATTCCATGGTGCATATGCACCCCATTTTTAAATGCAATCCACTGTTGATGGGTACCTAGATTGATTCCATGCCTTTGTGTTTTGAATAGTGCTTCAGTGAACATATGACTATGTCTGTCTTTTTGATAGAATAATTTATTTTCCTTTGAGCATACACCCAGTAATGGAATTGCTGAGTCGAATGGTAGTTCTGTTTTAAGTTCTTTCAGAAATCTTCAAACTGCTTTCCACAGTGACTGAACTAATTTATATTTCTGCCAACAGTATATAAGCGTTGCCTTTTCTCCACAGCTGTCAAAAACATCAGGTCTTGTGTTTTGACTATTTATGTATTTTACTTATTAATTTTTTTGAGTCAGGGTCTCAGTCACCCAGACTGAATTGCAGCGGCACTGTATCAGCTCACTGCAACCTCAGCCTCCTGAGATCAAGCAATCCTCTCACCTTAGCCTCCTGAGTAGCTGACATTAAAGATGTATGCCACCTGCCTGGCTAATTTTTTTGATTTTTGTTAGAGACAGGGTCTCATCATGTTGCCTAGGCTGGTCTCAAACTTCTGAGCTCAAGCAATCTGCCCTCCTTGGTCTCCCAGAGTGAAATTATAGACGTGAGCCACCATTTCCAGCTGTATTTTGACTTTTTAATAGCCATTCTGACTGGTATGAGATGGTATGTCATTCTGGTTTTGATTTGCATTTTTCTGACGATTTGTGATGTGGAGAACCTTTTCATGTTTTTTGGTTGCTTGTATGTCATCTTTTGAGAAATGTCTGTTCATGTCTTTGGTACACATTTTAATGGGGTTACTTGTTTATGCTTGCTGATTTGTTGACACACCTCAAAGATTCTGAGTATTAGACCTTTCTCAGATGCATGGTATGTGAATATTTCCTCCAATTCTGTAAGTTGTCTGTTTACTCTTTTGATAGTTTCTTTTACTGTACAGAAATCTTTAGTGTATTTAGATCCCACATGCCAATTTTTGTTTTTGTTGCATTACTTTTGAGGACTTAATCATAAATTCTTTCCCAAGGCCTATGTCCAAAATGATATTTACTAGATTTTCTTCCCAATCCATCTAGTTTGAAGACTTACAATTAAATATTCAATCTATATTTAGTTAATTTTTGTGTGTGTTGTAAGATGCGGGGTGGGGGGGGCGCGTCCAATCTCATTCTTTTGCATATGCCTAGCTAGCTATCACAGCACCATTTATTTAATAGGGAGTCTTTTCCCCATTGCTTATTTTTGTTGATTTAGTTGAATATCAGATAACTGTAGTGTACAGCTTTACTTCTGGGTTCTCTATTCTGTTCCTTTGATCTATGTGTCTGTTTGTATACCAGTACCACACTGTCTTGGTAACTGTAGCCTTAGAGCATAGTTTGAAGTCAGATAATGTGATGCCTCTAGCTTTGTTCTTTCTGCTTAGAATGGCTCTGGCCATTCAGCCTATATTTGGGTGCCATATGAATTTTAGAATATGTTTTTTCTAATTCTGTGAAGAATGGCACTGGTAATTTGATAGGGATATCGTTGAATCTTTGGATAGCTTTGGGCAGATGGCCATTTTAACAATATTGATTGTTACACTCTACGAGCATGGAAAGTTTTCCTCCCTCTTTTCTTTTCCTTCCTTCCTTCCTTCCTTCCTTCCTTCCTTCCTTCCTTCCCTCCTTTTTTCTTCCTTCCTTCCCTCCTTTTTCCTTCCTTCCTTCCTTCCTTCCATCCATCTTTCTCTCACTCTGTCACACAAGCTGCAATGCAGTTGCATGATCATGGCTCACTGCAACCTCAACCACCTGGGCTCAGTTGATCCTCCCATCTTAGTCTCCTGAGCACAGGCATGTGTCATCATGCTTGGCTACTTTTTAAATATTTATTTTAGAGGTGGGGATCTTGCTACATTGCCCAGGCTGGTCTCAAACTCCTGCACTCAAGTGATGCTTGGCCTTGGCCTCCCAAAGTGCTATGATTACAGACCTAAGCCACTGCACCCATCCTGTTTTTCTGTTTGTTTGTGTCATTGATATGATGATATGGTTTGGATTTGTGGCCCTACCCAAATGTTGTGTCAAATTGTAATCCCCAATGTTGGAGGAGGGCCTGGGTGGGAAGTGATAGAGTCAAAGAGGAGGACTTCACCATTGCTGTATTCCTGATGATAAGTGAATTCTATGAGACCTGGTTGTTTAAAAGTGTGCAGCACCACCCCCTTCTCTCTTTTCTTCCTACTCCAGCCATGTAAGATGTGCCAGCTTCCCCTTCACCTTCCAACATGTTGAAAATTTCCTGAGGCCTCTCCAGCCATGCTACCTGTACAGCCTATGGAACTACAAGTCAATTACATTTCTTTATTTAATAAATTACCCAATATCAGGTATTTATTTATAGCAGTGTGAGAACAAACTAATACAGTCATCTATGAATTATTTCAACAGTGTTTTGTAGTTCTCCTTGAAGTGATCTTTCACCTTCTTGGTTAGATGTATTCCTAGGTACTTTTTTTTTGTGTGTGTGTGGCTGTTGAAAATGGGATTGCATACTTGATTTGGCTCTCACTTTAAACATTATTGATATATGGAAATGCTACTAATTTCTGTACATTGATTTTAGCCTGTACACATACGCACGCATGTACATGTAATCCACTCTGAGTTAATGAAATTATGGCAACTATACAATGTGTGATTAATCATCTATGAAACTAAGATGATATACTATATATATTTAACTTGCTATTATACATTTCAATAATAATATCTAAAGGATAAGGTGGCCTCGAAACAGAGTTGAAGTTGTGGATTTTTAAGATTATGTTAAGCATTGCAATGTAGTACTAACCTTTTTCACAGATGGAATAAAGTCTCAGTCTGCAATTTCAGCACCTGCCCTTCAGGGTCTTTATAGCTGATATTTTAAGCAGGCAGTAAATGTAGAAAGAACATTTCATAAAGCATACTCAACAAATATGTGTAAAAATTCAACTCTGTAACTGAAATCCCATTACATATCTATTTAATCTGATTTTGAAGGAAATGCTATTTTTTCTTTCTATAGCAATAAAATGCTACATTTAAAATCAATCTGTGCATAACTCACTGACATGGATTAAAACTCTAGCTCATGTGGCATTTTTAGCAGACTGTACAAAATGGAAATGTCACCTTTTCTTTGGGGTGAAAGTATTTTGGCTTTCCTTAGAATGAAATATACAGAGTTTAACATTAGCTTTCAAAGGAAAAATTCTATTTTAACCCAAAAGTTCAACAAAATGTTATGTCTGTGAAACTATTACTAAATAACAGAATGTATAAGTATTTATCCTTGGCCAAAGGTAATAACTCTATATATATTTTTTCTTTTTATTTATCCTGGGTGTATTTGGTAATCCCAATAAACCAGAAGCAATTTCCAAAGATTGCCAATGAAAATCTTAATTAACTATGTAATGCATCTATTCATCAATTTTATTTGAAGTATTATTTTGAAAGCTAAATATAGATGATTCCTAAGTATGCGAAGTCTGCTTATGTGACCAAAATAAGCTAAAATGATGAATGTTATAAAGATCCTGATATCCTCACACTGGGTTTATGAACTCTCCTATAATGACAAGATTATTTCTCTTGACCCTGAAGACTTGAACTGGTTATAGTGACACTGGCCAAAAGAGTATAATATTACATGATACATGACTTATGATTGTATCTACTTTATGACATGATTTATTGCTCAATAGAGTGGGGGAAAACATTATACTAAAAAACAAAGAATACAATTTAAACAGCCTTAATAATTATATTTGTCTTTATAGAAAGTTAGCAATCTCTACTATAGTAAATGACCAGCATAAAAGTTTGGTTCAGTTTTAGAACTAAAATATTACTTTAAATGTCTGATTATCATAGGCTCTGTGAATTCTTTATAACAACACTGCTTATTCACTTTCATAAATTAGGACAACATCAAGCAATCTATTATTTTAAAAGAATTATAGTATTTTACTTCGTTTTTATATAATAGAGCCCTGTAGATCTTAGCATATTCAAAGAGTTTTGGGTTGTGATTTAGCACAAATTTACTAAATTTAAAATGTAATTTTTCACTAATGTTATCTAATGCTAAAGATAGTATGAACAGTCATGGGTAACTAATTGCAAATAGAGGAAATCTAAAAGTAGAGCAGGACATGTAGTCACTTACTGATATGCTTAGGTATCTAGTCATTTGCTTGGCACGTTGCTACTGATTATTCAGTGACCTGAAACTTGTCTGGGTGTCTCTTAAAACAGAAATTTTGGATGTGTAGAAAGTTTTACTGAAAAAAAAAATACTAAATTTTAAGCCCTACAACTGTTACACACAAAATACAGTGCTGAATAAAAGAGAAATAATTTTTTCACACAGGAGAATCAACAGGAATGACAGACAT
>NW_012114400.1:5373841-5377623 GCF_000951035.1 Colobus angolensis palliatus | reverse complement strand
TGGTGGCGCATGCCTGTAATCCCAGCTACTTGGGAGGCTGAGGCATGAGAATCACTTGAACCCAGGGGGCAGAGACTGCAGATAGCCGAGATCCCACCACTGCACGGCAGTCTGGGAAACAGAGTAAGACTCTGTCTCCAAAATAAATTTAAAAAAAATAAATAAATAAATAAAAAGGGATTACATATATTGTTACAACATGATTGTCTCTAAAATTGAAGGAAGAAAATAGCTCAGCTTTGAAGATTAAAAAAGTCTTCTTTTTATGGGTAATTAAGATGTAAATGACGAGTTGATGGGTGCTGACGAGTTAATGGGTGCAGCACACCAACATGGCACAAGTATACATATGTAACAAACCTGCACGTTAAATAAATAAATAAAGGGATTACATATATTGTTACAACATGATTGTCTCTAAAATTGAAGGAAGAAAATAGCTCAGCTTTGAAGATTAAAAAAGTCTTCTTTTTATTAAGATGTAAATGACGAGTTGATGGGTGGGTGCAGCACACCAACATGGCACAAGTATACATATGTAACAAACCTGCACGTTATGCACATGTACCCTAGAACTTAAAGTATAATAATAGTTACAAAAAAGAGTAGATATTATTTGTCTGTGTCAATACAAAGAAGGTTAAGGAGAACCTTTATTTAAAATTACTTTAACATGTATATTCTTCACTCAAATATATTTTAAAAGTTCAGAATAGCAGCATATTTTCTTCAGAGTATCACATGTATAACAAGGCTATAACTGCCTTTGATAATCAGTCTCATTTATTGTAATTATTTTAAATGTTATATTTTACATTTATGCATAGTTAGAAAAACACAATTCTTCTTTCCAGGCTTTTATTTAATTTGAAAAACTTCATCCCTAACAGTTATAAAACCATGATAAGATATTATTGCAGAGCATTGGTAAAGTAACCCTGAAAGATTTCAGTGTAGCATAACCCATAATTTAATATTCTTCTGCTCAGAGTTAGATAATTCTACTTTCCATTTTAACATTTAAAAATAAATCGCCAGAATTAGAATATGCAACATTAAAAAATCAAGAAAAAGAAATACATAGTAAACATGAATCGATTTAACAGGAAAAGTGTTTATTTTGTTGACAGTGATCATTGAAACGTTATTCAATTATTTGCTATATTTGAGTATATGTATGGCATGTCTACTATGATTTTATCATCCAAATACATTTTATATTTATACTAAAATATCTTAACAAAAGCATACAACAAATTAAATTTAAAAATCTGTTGAAAAACCAAAAGTCTAAGAAAGAATGTTATACACACACACACATACATACACACACGCACATGCACACAGACACACACACACAAAATTCTTATAAGATTGTGAAAGGTCCAAGAGGTAGCCTCTAACTCTAACATAGCTACTAGTGATTTTTGTTTTCTAGTATAATATGTGTGTGTGTGCGTGTGTGTGTGTATCTCCAAGCTTATAACGTTGTTTATATATATATGTCTACATCTATATCTATCCCTTAAGTGTGTGCTATATTTTGTAACTTACTTGTAAGCAACAGCATATAACAAATTAATGCGATATCATAAGTTACCAAAGACTTGTGACTTCCATATTACTTGCTACCTCTCACCCTCACTTGCTCTCTTACTTGCCCCCTCTGGTAGACAACAGATGACAATTCATGAGCTCTCCTGTGGAGAAGCCTCCAGCCTGTGAGGAACTGAGTCCTGTGTCCAACAACATGTGAGGAAATGCTAAGTCCTTGAATGATCTTGAAAGACAATCTTCTCCCAGTTGAGCCTTTAGTTGACCATAGTCCTGGCTGACACCTGAATTGTAGCTTCATGAGATCCAGAGTCACAGGGCTTAGGTAAAAGACATCCACGTTCTTAAACATGGAAAATGTTAGATAATAAATGTTGCTGTTAATAAGATATTAAATTTTGAGATTATTTGTTACGCAGGCATAGACAACTAATACAATCTTTTTAAAAACAAAAGCTAAAAAAGCCCATAATCTTGGATGAAAAAACATTATAATATGTATACATTAATAATCACATAAATAAAACCAATAAATCAAATAGCAAAATACAGTCTTTATAAATATTAGTACCTGTATTGAATCAACTGTTAAAATCATTTAAAATATGAATTACCCTATGATAATGATAAAGTTTATAATTATATTATTCATGCACAGGCATGAATACACAAATATAATTATATTTGTTAATACTAAAATCAATTAAATGTCATAACATTTTGCTTACGCATTTACCAAAATTTTGTAAACATGGTAGAGTACTTTTCAAAATTGACTTACCACTGCCAATTATGGCTATGGAAAGTATATTTGTTTCTTACAGACATTTTTGAAGAGCCAATAGGAACCATTAAAATATGTCATCATTTTAATCATATTGTTTAATATTACTATAGATTATTAAAGATATTGGAGATTGGTAAAAGACTTAAGAAATAATCCAACATATATTTTGCCATTTAAACAATCATTTTAACATAAATGAATTTTAAATAACCATTTGAAAATACATTTTTAAGTGCAAATTGAATAAGACTGTATAAATGTGTATAAAGACAAAGGTAGGGAAAACAACAAAAAATTAAATCATATATTTAATGAAAATAGTTTAAAAGAATATTCAATTCAGATTTTCACAGCTCAACATGATGTTATTAATGCATACTTTTATGTAAAACTGAATAATTTAACTTTTTAATAGGTTCAGATTATGATGTAATGGTTACTGGAGTCATATGTGGACAGATCATAAACTTGTGGGTTTTAGGAAATTTTTACTACAAGAAACAAATATATACTTATTCCAAAACACATCAAGTTGTATACATTAAATATCTAAAGCTTTTTGTAGGTCATCACACCTAAATAAAACATTTTTTAAAAGATTACATTTCTATTAATACTTAAGTATTAAAGTATTGAAACTAAAGTACTAAAGTACTAAAATAAATTTGGCCCAAACTATTGCTCAAATTCTGGCTGGACTGCTGACAGGGTGGGGAATGGGGCAAGAACATTAGTTTCTCCTTACCAAACTGGAGTGGCCAGCTATCAAAGAGTTGGCTCCACAAAGGGTCTTTAAATTGCTAGTAATTGAAACACACATATATTATTTGCCTTAATTGTTCTCAAACATTTCTTAATATCAGTGTGAGATGTTGCAATCTTTTCCTCATGTTTTTAGAATTAACTGGAAAATGACTGTAGTGGCAGTAGTGGGGAGTAGTAATCAAGCAGATCTGGGTTCTGGTGGCCTGGTGATCACAAAACTATTAAAGCAAGCTCATGTATAGGATATTAAAGCACAAGGCCTCAAACATCCTGCTTATAAGCATGTATTAGTCAGTGCCCCATGGAACTGTTAGAAGATAGGGGGACACATTGAAGGGAAGCTGGGGCAGCCTGGGGGTAAGCAGGAAAGAGAGAGTAAAGAGATTAACAAAGAAAATGTGCCAAGGTATAAAAATAATGGCTACTTCACAATGGTGAAATTATGGAATCATTTTTTATTTGCAGCTCCCTCTTTTTTTTCTCCAGCCATCCATGTGATGAGAAGCAGGAGAAAGTTAATCCAACTTGTTAAAAACTAGAAACATGACAATTCTAAATTTGTATATATTATTGAAACATAACATTAGGGATTTCTTATTATTCGTTTAAATTTTTCAAATGTATTTTCACACAACAATATAACAAATTAAATTGAAGCATTTACATGATTTTAATT
>NW_012114400.1:5364843-5368806 GCF_000951035.1 Colobus angolensis palliatus | reverse complement strand
CAAACATATCAGGCAGACTCAAAGGCAGAAATAAGATAAATGTTCTTACATTCTCCTTATATTGAGAAATATAAGTCAAACCCTACGAAGTCTTTGCAGTTGACTATATGGGCTCATTCTCTCTGGAGCAATGTCAAGACAAATGCCCAAAATAAAATTTTCTTCCCTTTTGTAATAGCCATTTTATATTGAGAATGAATCATTGTTGTAACAAATACAGTGGATAAACAGTCTGAATAAATGTCTGAGTAAAGATAAGTGCCATGATGTTCTTTTGGCAGTAAAGGGAAATTCACGTTTGACATGTTCGAGAAAATGACACTAATTGAAGTGTTCTCTTCACTTATCCATATTTGACCATTATACAGTTTCCTGTGTTGATTAATGATTAGCCAATGTCAACAGTGAAAAATATTAGCATATAATATATGAATCGAGCCGAAGCTAATTGTGTTGGAATACAAAATTCAGACATTATAATACCAATATTTTCATAGTATGGTATGAACTGAAGAAAAATATCTATATAAAGACAAAACATTAAAGTTGTATCTCTGCTCTTTACCCTAATGTCCATTTTTTAAATTAAATTTTTAAAAAAGAAAATTAGTGCAGAAAATTTAGCCCTGAATGAAAAGATAGTCACAAGTGTAAAAATTATAAAAAGTAAAATCAGCTATAGATGGTAAAATTTAAACAAAGTTTGATAGCTAGCTAGAGAAGACACCCATCTCTGCAGAGTTTGACCACAAGTATGCAGCACAACCTGAGAACCCAGGTATCGAAGTTTTATGAGTCAACCAAATCCTGAACACTGGAAAATAGGAGGATATCTCCTTCTTTTTTTAGTATTGTGAAGTGGTAAATAAGAAACTATTTGTAGCAGATAATGTTCCTTGCCCCATCATTGGCCGTTTTCAACTTTCCACTTGTTTTGAAAAAGTTAAGGAGCCTGAAATACAGCTAGATATATGCACATGATTTTTAACTGGCAAGTGTGAAATCCAGTTAGATAAAGAGTAATAAATCTTAAATCCCCACTAACACTTTCAATATCTTGAAATTCAATTTTGGATAAACATATATGAATTAAGAGCCAGTGACGAATTTAATAAAAATGTATTTCAACCCCAGGTTTAATTGTCCAAACTTTGCTAAAGAAAATACACATGTATCAACAAAAGGGACACAGCATCTACTAAGGAAATAAATATACAAATAATAAATTAATGAATTAATGAATTAATTTATTTATATATCTCTCTCTTCATTTTTTTCTCAGATATCGCATGGCTCTCATTCTTATTTCATTCCGTTTTTCACTAATTCCTCACATTATCAGAATGAGCTAACCTAGTCATACACATGAATACTCATCATATTTGTGTTTCATTTATTTTTTAAATTATTTTTTAAGTTTCAGAGTACATGTGCAGGATGTGCAGGTGTATTCATTTGTTTTCACACTGTTGATAAAGACATATCCAAAACTGGGAACAAAAAGAGATTTAATTGGATTTATAGTTCCACATGGCTGGGGAGGCCTCAGATTCATGGTGGGAGGTAAAATGCACTTCTTAAATGGTGATGACAAGAGAAAAATGAGAAAGAAGCAAAAGTGGAAACCCCTGATACACCCATCAGATTTTGTGAGACTTATTCACTATCACAATAATAGCATGTGAAAGACCAGCCCCCATCATTCAATTACCTCCCTCTGGGTCCCTCCCACAACAGGTGAGAATTCTGGGAGATACAATTCAAGTTGAGATTTGGATAGGGACACAGCCAAACCATGTCATTCTGCCCCTGACTCCCCCAAATTTCAAATCCTCACATTTCAAAACCAATCACACCTTCCCAACAGTCCCCTAAAGTCTTAACTCATTTCAGCATTAACCCAAAAGTCCACAGTCTAAAGTCTCATGTGAGACAAGGCAAGTCCCTTCCATCTATGAGCCTGTAAAATCAAAAGCAAGCTAGTTACTTCCTAGATACAATGGGGGAGTACAGATATTAGGTAAATACATCCATTCCAAATAGGAGAAATTGACCAAAACATGGGGTTGCAGGGCCCACACAAGTCCAAAATTCAACAGTGTAGTCAAATTGTAAAGATCCAGAACGATCTCACATTCAGATCACACTGATGCCAAAGTTGGGTTCCCCTGGTATTGGGCAGGTCTGGCCCTGTGGCTTTCCAGGGTACAGCTTCCCTCTTGGCTGCTTTCATGGGCTGGTGTTTAGTGTCTGTGGCTTTTCCAGGTGCGTGGTGTAAACTGCAAGTGGATCTACCATTCTGGGGTCTGGAGGACAGTGGCACTCTTCTCACAGCTCCACTAAGCAGTACTGCAGTCTGGACTTTGTGTGGGTACTCAAACCCCACATTTCGCTTCCACACTGGCCTAGCAGAGGTCCTCCATGAGGGCACCACTATCAGTGAAACCCACTCCCAATGTTTCAACGTAGGTTCTTTTTATTTTCTGTAAGTGTCAGCGAGCTGAGAAATAAAGAGGAAGAGTATAGAGAGGAATTTTACAGCTAGGCCTCCAGGGGTGACATCACATGTTGGTAGGACCGTGATGCTCACCTGAGATGCAAAACCATCAAGTTTTATTAAGAATTTCAAAAGGGGATGGGGTGCAAGAACAGGGAGTAAAGACCACATGCTTCAAAGGGCAAAAAGGAGAACAAAGATCACATGCTTCTGAGGAAAGAGGACAAGGGCAAATTCAGAACTACTCATAAGGGTCTATATTCAGCTGTGCATGTATTGTCTTGATAAACATCTTAAACAACAGAAAACAGGGTTCAAGAGCAGAGAACTGGTCTGATCTCAAATTTACCAGGGTGGGGTTTCCCAATCCTAGTAAACCTGAGGATACTGCAGGAGAACAGGGCATATTTCAGTCCTTATCTCAACCACATAAGACAGACACTCCCAGAGTGGTCATTTATAGACCTCCCACAGGAGTGCAATTCCTTTTCCAGGGTCTTAATATTAATATTCCTTGCTAGAAAAAGAATTTAATGGTATCTCTCCTACTTGCATATCCATTTACAGGCTCTCTGCAGGAAGAAAAATATGGCTTTATTTTGCCCAACCCTTCAGGCAGTCAGACCTTATGGTTATCTTCCCTTGTTCCCTGAAAATCGCTGTTATTGTGTTCTTTTCCAAGGTGCACTGATTTTATATTGTTCAAACACACATGTTTTACAATCAACTTGTACAGTTAAAACAAATATCATAGTGGTCCTGAGGTGATGTATATCCTCAGCTTATGAAGATAACAGGATTAAATGATTAAAGTAAGTCTGGCATAAGAAATTATAAGAGTATTATTTGGGAACTGATAAATGTCCATGAAATCTTCACAATTTATGTTCCCCTGCCACGGCTCCAGTCAGTCCCTCCATTCAGGGTCACTGACTTCCCACAACATCTCTCCCTTTCTTTTTATATAAATGTGCCACGGCAATGAAGGCTTGTTCGTTCTCTCGGTTTTGACGCAAGATTCTTTGACTGGTCCAGCACACTAAAAAGAACCGATTAAACAGAGAAACATAATTCCTAAATTTACTACAGTGGAGCCCCCAGTAGACTTAATCCAAGTCATGGCGTTTCATCCAGAAAGATTTCTGCCACTTGATCTAATGCCTCAGCTCCAGGCACAAGGAATAAATGAGCTTGAGAGCCTTCAAAAATTTGTTTCCTTAATTTAGTTATGTCCAAGGATAAATTATCTTCCCTACCCAGAAGGTGTCCTTTGACCATTTCCCATGAATGATCAGTCTCATTGTAGGAATATGTTGTGATGCAGAAATCAGAAGTATTCCATTTGCACTGCATTTGCATGCAATGCTCGAGACTCAGTAGCCAATCTCCAAATCAAATAACAGACTGTCTTAAATCATCAATTTGATTAGCCAGTTTTGGATCAATGCCTTGTTGAGAATTCCACA
>NW_012114400.1:5364047-5364463 GCF_000951035.1 Colobus angolensis palliatus | reverse complement strand
TATTTACCCAAAAGCCACTCAGGAGAAAGTTTCCCAATTTTCATGTAGTTGTGTGGTTTTGAGTGGGTTTCTTAATCTTGAGTTTTAATTTGAATACACTGCAATCTCAGAGACTGTTGTTATTTCAGTTCTTTTGCATTTTCTGAGGAGTGTTTTCCTTCTAATTATGTGATCAATTTTAGAGTAAGTACCACGTGGTGCCAAGAAATATGCATATTCTGTTGTTTTATGGTGGAGCATTCTATAGATATCTATCAGATCCACTTGGTCCAGAGCTGAGTTCAAGTCCTAAATATCTTCATTAATTTCCTGTCTCAGTGATCTATTACTGACAGTGGGGTATTAAAGTCTCCCACTATTATTTTCTGGGGGTGTAAGTCTCTTTGCAGGTCTTTAAGAACTTGTTTTATGAACCT
>NW_012114400.1:5340034-5363457 GCF_000951035.1 Colobus angolensis palliatus | reverse complement strand
TTTGTAGCAGCTGGTAATGGTTTTTCCTTTTCATATTTAGTGCTTTCTTCAGGAGCTCTTGCAAGGCAGGCCTTGTGGTGACAAAAATCCCTCAGCATTTGCTTGTCTGAAGAGGATATCATTTATCCTTCACTCATGAAGCTTTATCTGGATATGAAATTCTGGGTAAGAAATTCTTTTTATTTTCAATATTCTTGTTCTTTCTTTTTTTTTTTAGATTTTGTCATTGAGGGCTCTTCAGTTGGCTCCTATATCCTTTTGACATACCCCAACCATTGTATTATTTTTAATACTTTCTTACTTCCCAGCACTACAAGATATACCAGGCTCATCTTGCATAATTCTTTGCCCCAATCCTAGAACCAGCCAATTCTCTAAAGAGATGTGGTGCCTTTTAAAGAATACTATTAGAAACTCAGTGCTGGACTCTGAATGGGCTCACTGTTACTTGGTGTTATTGTCCTGTTAGACAGCTGTCAATGTCTTCTAAGCCCTCAAAGATGACAGAACAAGAACTACATGTGCATATACTGACCGTGTGTGTGTGTGTGTGTGTGTGTGTATACATATAAAAATTTATATTTCTCTGTGTAAACATCTATGTCTATATTAAACTAAACACAAGTTCATAATGAAGTTGCCACTAATCTATTACCACCTGGATCATTCCAGTCTCCTACCATTGCTTATCTAAAATGGTGAGAAACCTGGCTACCACTATCCACTGTCCATTTACCTTAACTATTCAATTCCAGTAAACATGAATATAATTTATATCTCATACAATGTGAAAACAACTTTATCTACTAAAGAATGGTGCTTCTGTACAGTTCTCTTTGCCTTTAGTTTTAAGACTACTCATTTCCCTTTATTTAGGTCACTTCCATACACTTTGTAAATGTATATATTTATTGGTGTTTTACTTATAGCTAGTGTATATAGTTATTATGTGTATTTTTCATTTCTACATTAAAACATTTATATTCTGTGATATTCATACTGATTTAAAAATTGGTACATATTAAATAAATTAACCTGAATAATCATGGTATTGCATTTTGGAAATCCATATTCTTTCAAGAGAGATTCAATATGTGGCTTTGTTGTTGTTTATTTCCTTCATATTACTGGTATCTTTTCACATAAATGTTGGTGCTAAGTTGTCTGAAGCACACATTTTTATTTGGTATGTTTTACTATAAATTTCATTAATTAGCATTTCTATCTACATTTAAATTTCTTCAATAGGAAGATTGAAGGCATTTTCTCTATTGATTTGGCTATTAATGTTTGGGTGTTCTTTACTTATGCAAATTTTTCCACTTGAATTCCTCTTCATAAAACAGTTTTTTTTTTTTTTCTTCCACATGGCCAGGCTGCAAATTTTCCAAACTTTTATGCTCTTTTTTCCTTTGAAATATAAGTTCTAGTTACAGGCCATTTATTTGTTTATGCAAATGAGTGTAGACTTTTAGAAACAGCCAGATCACCTCCTGAATGCTTTGCTGCTTAGACATTTTTTCTACCAGATAAACTAAGTCATCTCTCTCAAGTTCAAAGTTCCGCAGATCTCTACAGTAGGGACACAGTGCTGCCAGTCTCTTTGTTAAAGCATAGCAAGAGTGACCTTTGCTCCAGTTCCCAATGAGTTCCTCATCTGCATCTGAGACTGCGTCAGCCTGGACTTCACTGTCTCTATCACTACCATCATTTTGGTCACAACCACTCAACAATTATCCAGGGAGTTCCAAAATTTCCCTCATCTCCGTAACTTCTTCTTAACCCTCCAAACTGTTTCAACCTCCATCCATTACCCAGTTTGAAAGTCACATCTACATTTTCAGGTATCTTTATAGCAATGCCCAACTCCCAGTACCAATTGTTTGTATTAATAGCTTGTTCTCACACTGCTATAAACACACACCTGAGACGGGGAAATTTACAAAAAAAGAGGTTTAATTGACTCACAGTTCCACAAGGTGTACAGAAAGCATGGCTGGAGAGGCCTCAGGAAAACACAGCAAAAGGTGAAAGGGAAGCAGCCAGTCTTCAAAAGCCCAGAGCAGGACAAAGACAGAGAGAGAGAGAGAGAGAGAGAGAGAGAGAGAGAGAGAGAGTGCAAAGGGAAAAGTGCTACACAGTTTTTTTTGTTTTTTGTTTTTTGAGACAGAGTCTTGCACTGTTGCCCAGGCTGGAGTGCAGTGGCGCAATCTTGGCTCACTATAAGCTCCGTCTTCCAGATTCATGCCATTGTCCTGCCTCAACCTCCCGAGTAGCTGGGACTACAGGTGCCTGACACTACACCTGGTTAATTTTTTATATTTTTAGTGGAGATAGGGTTTCACCAGCTACACACTTTTAAGCAAACAGATCTTGTGAAAACTCTTATCACCAGACAGCACTAGGGGGCTGGTGCTAAACTGTTAGAAACTACCCCAATGATCCAATCACCTCCCACCAAGCCTCACCTCCAATACTCCAACAATTAAACATGGGATTTGGGTGGGGACACAGAGCCAAACCATATCACCCGTTTTTTGATTAAAAAGGAACAGAGCAGGAGAGCAGGAGGGTACAAGATTTAATCATGCTGCTAAGAAGAGCATGCAATTTAAAACTTATGAATTGCTTATTTCTGGAATATTGTAGTTTAACATTTTTGGAACACATTTGACAATGGGTAACTGAAACTGCAGAAAGCAAAATGACAGTTAAAGAGAAACTACTGTAATCAAACTTCTAACAGCCTATTTCTAGCCATGCAAACCCTGCCTGCCACTCACTCCTCAAAAATAAGCCTGCAGAAGTCTTTCTGCTTATTCCTAAATAGGGTCATTCAGACAAAAATATGCATTTAAAATACTACCTTTTAATTGTGAAAAAATGTAGGCTACAAAGTGGAAAATACATGTGCCACAAAATGGAGATCATAAAATTAATAGTGAGACCTTTATTTTCATTTTTGAGATTCAAGAAATAAGATGAAAGTAGTATTATTTTAACTAAACTAAAAAAGACTAAGAGAGTACATTTTAGAATAGTTCTACACTTGTCAAAAGGTAATTATGGAAAACATTGTAAAAGCATACAAAATAATGCTAAGAATTTTTAATGTTAGATAATTGAGTTTTGGGTAAGCCATGGAATTAACACCTAATTATTCCTGGAAATGCAACTACTGATGAAAGTTTTACCAAACTCTATAATCTTAACATAAGGTTATATACAGGTCCATTAAGTCCCACAACAGGCATCTTCAAATGACTTATAGTACAGCAAAAGAGCAATCAGTGTTTATATAAACATGTAAGGAGAGAGAAAGCAGCTTAATCTATTATTATTTAGTTCTACCTCATGTATGACTAAAACCTGTCATAGCTTTGCAGTTTGAAACAACATAGAGTTAATTTACTCTCTCTGAGTTATGTTGATCACCATGCTTGTTCTTAAGGCAATAACTAGTGAATATTTTTAAAGGAAGAGAAGGCAGTTCAATATTTAAATTGGTTTTACACCTTGTCTTGAACCTTGTCTTTTTAAGCATGTCTAGTTATTCTGAATGATGTCTGTGTGACATGGATTTCTCACCTCTTACCATTTGCATTATTAACTGCTGAATGCTCTTCAGGACAGAAGTTCACAAACATTAGTGGAATATTTACTCGATGCTCTGAACTATGTTAACTTTAGTGCTTTAATGATGAATAGCATGCTTCTTATTAATGATTATAATCCTCCTGGTGTTGTGTTATTTAACACTGATTGCTGTTGGATGATTATTTTCTGTGATGTTGTTTATTCTACATTAATGCAAACAAGATTATGTCTGCTATTTTACCATCTGTATTAAATGATTCACTCATTAAACTTTTCAACAACTGATACCACCAGATCCTGAAATCATTTTCTTCTCTTTTGTTAATCATATCATTAATATATTACTCATGCAATCTCTTATCTTAAAACGTATATTAAAGACTCTGTATAATCTTTAATAAATTTCAAGGATTTTCTTTTATTCAGTATTACATATTTGATGTATTTTAATGGTAATCCTGTAAACCTAATAACCTAATAGTGACATTTAATAATGATTTAGAAATTATTTATATTATTTAATATTTGTGTATTTTCAGACTTCTATAAACCCCCATTATGTGTGCATTAAATGCTTTCATCAAAATGTCATTTTTAATAGTTTCAGATCAGGCAAAAATATAAACCTTTGAAATGTCATTAAATATCCACATTTATTTTGAGCCATGTGCCAACATAGCTTGAGAGGGTAATGTTAATGTTTGCATAATGTGCAATCTGTGTAACAACAATATATAGGCATACATGTTAATATGTTTCAAAATTAGACTTGTTAAATAATTCTTAAGAGCACACATGAAGATTTTTGTACAATGTTTGAGCTTTATAGCCTTTAAAATTTATGCAATTTTGAGTAGTTTTCACTTCCACCCAAAGTTTATTATTTTTAATTTTCAAAGGCTAAAGATTTTTCATCTTTGTTAATGATGTTTTTGATAATTGCTTCTGAATTTTGCCAGGAATTGATAAACTCTTTATTATTATTTTTTAAAAATAGCATTTCTTCCACAATGCAGCTTTTTGGAGCACTGTTCTTGCCTAAGTTTTCCCAAGACATTCACAAATGGCATTGCCAGCAGATCTAATTTCCTCGATGATATCTTATCTACTTTTTCTGCATCTGGATGTTTTTAAAGATTAAAAGATTTAGGTGCTAAGCTACATCTTATGATGATTACATAATTGGTTTATGCCTTCTGAGTGGGAGAAAATGTTCATAATGATGAAAATGTAAGAAAATATAAAAATTGAAGATTGTGGCATTTGCCCTTGAGTAGGCTGACTAGAAGTATAAAAGAACAACAACAAAAAAAAAAACAAAACCTTACTTGATTGTACATTTTTCTGAAGGCCTAGATAATTTGGCTGTGGAGTGCATGGTATTAGCTGTCTTAGTTTAATGTCTGCCACTGTCCAACTCCACTTTATTCAGGTCAGTTCTTCACGAATTTCATCATCAGAATTTATCACTAGCTAGAAGATATCCTAATTTGTAAAGTGCTGCTTCAAGTATTATACATTTTTAAGTTGGGTTGTCTTTTTTTCTCAATGATTTGAGAATTTTATTTATTCTGTTTACAGCTAATTCATTAATTGTGCATTTGCTGCTATTAAATTTCTCAGATTTACTCTGAATGAAAATAGCTTCATTTCACTTATAATTTGAAGAATAATTGTACTGCAATAGTATCCAATATTGCCGGTAATTTTTTTTTCTTTTTTTTTTTTTTTTTTTTTGAGACAGAGACTCACTAACTCTTCTAGGCTGGAGTGCAGTGGCGCTATCTCGAGTCACTGCAAGCTCCGCCTCCCGGGTTCACGTCATTCTCCTGTCTCAGCCTCCCAAGTAGCTGGGACTACAGGTGCCCACCCTTATGCCAGGCTAATTTGTTGTATTTTTAGTAGAGACAACGTTTCATCGTGTTAGCTAGGATGGTCTCGATCTCCTGACCTTGTGATTTGCCTGCCTCGGCTTCCTGTTGCCAGTAATTTTCCTTCAGTGATTTGAAAATAGCATTTTATATTTAGCTGGTTTCCTTTAGCCTTAATAGGTTAACTTGTAGACCTTTTAAAGCTTCTCTTTACGTGAACTGTTGTTCAGATTTTCCGTTCTATTTTGTTGTTATTATTAGAGTAGCTTTTCCCTCAAAATCTCAGTCTAGATTTTTTTCTTATTTATTCTCCAGTTTAGAAATTCTTTATTCATCTTTGTCTAATGTATTTTTACTTCCATCCCTTGAGTTCTTAAATTGTTATTTGTTTTGTCAGTTTCATATTTTTCATTTGGTTCTGCTATATAGATTCCAGTCATCTGCCATGATTCTTTACATGTTTTGTTTTTCTTGATATATTAAATGCAGTTATTTTGATGTATTTGAAAACTCCTTTACCTGGTTTCCTATTGGTTTTTTATTAATGTAAATTTCTTCTCTTGGATTTATTTTCATGTCTGCTTTTGTCCATACATGTTTGTTTGTTTTAAATTTAATCTATGATATTGTGTATAAAAAATTGAGATAACTTGAGCCTAGGAATACTTGAGTCTAGAATGATGTTGCATTTCTTAAAAGGTGATACAAAATTCATACTTTCCCCAGTTAGCTTATAAATTTGCATAATTTGGATTTAACTTCGGCCCATTTGTGAACTGGTCTTTTTGTTTTTCCTTTAATGCAAGCATTTTTTTTTTCTGTGCAATTTTATGACTGTCTAAATCAGAGCAAACATTTTGAACTCAGGAATAATGTCTGGTCACATCCTGCTATTTCCTTGACCATCTGATGTAGATCTAAATGTCATGTGTAAGAGTCTTCTTATGCTATGATTCTTTCAGTATCTAGAAGATGTGCACAATTCTCAGGTGGGAATCTTTAGTAAACTTTTCATTCAATGTTTTCTATATAGACACTGCTAAAGCACTGTACAGAAAATGTGGACTCAGCTGCCTAAAATCTATCATCAACCAATTAACCTTAGCCGGTGGCAGTAATACAGATGTTATAGAAATGGAGAATGGTGAACAGGTGAAAACTGACTGCATATGATACTTTTTGCAAGAAGTCCTTCATGGAATAAACTACTTGAAACTCCAGGTCCATGTTCTAAAGAAATATTTGAACTGATAGTTTTATGGAAACCATTCCACAGCCAGTGACATAGCATTTTCATATTACCTATAAGAATGGTAAACCTTCCAAATACTGCATGTTCTCACTTAGACTGGGAGCTGAATGATGAGAATTCATGAACACAAAGAAGGAAACAACAGACACTGGGGTCTACTTGAGGGTGGAGTTTGGGAGGAGGGAGAGGAGTAGAAAAGATAACTATTGAGCACTAGACTTAGTACTAGTACATCTTAAAACTAGGGTTGAGGTTTTTTATGGATATGGGAGATGTTGAGTGCACTAATGCAAGTCACAACAGTAATGTTGCTGTTTTCATTTGTTTTTTTGCAAAGCCCATATATTTCGATTTCCCTCTTCCTCTTGCATTTGTGGTGTCCAAATAGTCTTCTGAATTTGTTGTAAAAACCATTCCAACTAGACTTTATTGTTCCTTAACTAGGATGACATGCAGTTTTATGTTTCAGAGCAAGTTGCTTCAAATTCTCATTTTGAAGTTTGCCACTAAGCATTCATTAAATTTTTAATTTTATTTCTACTTTTTGTTTTTAATTATTTTGGATACATAATAGCTGTTATATTTATGGACTGCATGTGACCTTTTGATTCAAGTATAACGTATGTAATGATCAAATCAGGGTAATTGAGGTATAGATCACATCAAATGTTTATTATTTCATTGTGTTAGGAAATTTCAATTTCACTCATAGTTATTTTGAAATCTACAATAAATTATTATTAACTACAGACACTAGATTGAGCCACCTAACACTAGTCATTCTATCTAACTGTATTTTTGTACCTACTGACAATCTCCTCCATTTAACTGCTTCCCGTCTTTCTCAACCTTTGGTAACCATCATTCTACTGTCTACCTCCATGAGTTCTATGGCTTTTTTTTTTTTTTTTTTAGTTCTACTGTTTCGTTTGAGGTCCTACATGTAAGTGAGAACACGCAATATTCATCTTTCTGTGCCAAGTTTACTTATAATGTCTTCCAGGAGTGCCCATGTTCTTGTAAATAACAGGATTTCATTCCTTTTTATTACTGAATAATATTCCTTTGTGTATATGTAACACATTTTATTTTTCCATTTCGTCATTGATGGATATATACATAGGTTCCGTATCTTAGCTATTACTAATAGTCCCACAATAAACATGGGAGTGCACCTTTCTCTTTAATATACTGATATCCTTTCTTTGTACACATAGCCGCATAGCCAGCAGTAGAATTTTTGAATTATATAATATTTACACTTTCAGTTTTGTTAAGGAACCTTCATACTGTTCTCCATAGTGGCTGTACTAATTTGCATTATCACCAACAGCATAAGAGGGGAGGGTTTACCTTTCTTCAAAGCCTCTCCACCATTCATTATCTGTCTTTTGGATAAAAGTCATTTGAACTAGGGTGAGATGATACATCATTATAGTTTTAATTTTCATTGTTTTGATAATTAATGATGTGAAACATTTTCCCATGTACCTTTCGGTCATTTGTATGTCTTCTTTTGAGAAATGTGTCTTCAGATCCATTGCTTTTTTTTGAGACGGAATCTCACTCTGTCACCCAGGCTGGAGTACAGTGGCATGATCTTTGCTCACTGCAAACTCCGCCTCTCTTGCTCAAGCAATTCTCCTGCCTCAATCTACTGAGTAGCTGGGATTACAGGCATGTGCCATCGTGCCCAGCTAATTTTTTTGTATTTTTAGTAGAGACGGGTTTCACCATATTGGCCAGGCTGGTCTCAAACTCTTGACTTTGTGATCCACCCTCCTCAACCTCCCAAAGTGCTGGGATTACAGGCGTGAGCCACCGTGCCCAGCCCAATAATATTAATTATTTTAGGCAGATAAAGTTTTTAAATGTGTATTTTAATTTGTAAGTGATTAAATAGCTAAAATGCATCTGTGGAAGAAATTTGAGGATTTTTCATTGGTATTTTATATAGTATGACAATTTTCTGAAGTTTATGATGAAACTCAGATTCTACTTTAAAATTCTTGTTCAAAAAATACCAGCGTCTGATTCATCATGGTGTTGACATCAGTTGATTATCTTTACTTATGCAAGTTGTGATTTGCTGACTTCTTTTTAAGACATGTGAGCTTATTTTTTTTTAAATGTGTCTTAGACATCTGGTCCATTGTGTTAGGACACCCTGAATTTGAATTAAATATTTTATTTTATCAGGCATTCACCCTGTTTAGGTTCAGCATGTGAGTCTTGGCCTAGTTTCTGGGTTGAGTGTCCAATGACAGTTTAATTTTCAGAATCTTTGCAGTGTCATTTTGATCTACTTGGCTTACATGGACACTGAAATGTCCATGAGCAGTAGATAGAATAAACAAATTGTATTATATTCAAATAATGGAATAATTTACAATTAAAAAATAGATTCATCTATGTAAACTCATGAATAAATTTCATAAACATAATATTGAACAAAAGAAGCCAGGTTCAAAATAATATATAACTCAATTTATGTGAATTTTTTTTAAAAAAACAGTATAATCTAGAGTGATAGAAGTCAGAAAAGTAGTTAATTCTGGTTCATGGATTTTGACTAAGAAGTGAACATTGAAGACTTCTTGTATCTTGGAATGTTTCAACATTCTATGTGCTCATCTGGTAGTCTTTAGTAAGAAAAATAATATGTGTATATATGTATATAATGTAAACATATAATCAATTAGTACACATGTACAGTTTGTAGCCTTATAATGTGGACCTTATGATATATATGCTATAAGTTAATAATTATGTAAATTTTAAAAGATATTTAACCTTTTTGTAAACTTTGTTTTAGTCTGTTTTTTAACTCTTTTCTTGTATACATTTGAGGTTTCCAACATAATGTTATGTGATTCATATAATTATAAAGATACACGTAGATAGTACAATGACTACTATGGTTAAGCAGATTAACATATCTATCATATCCCAAAATTATTTTTGTATGGCACAAGAGACATTAAAACCTTCTTATTATGTATTATGTATTATATAACAAAATCCCTAAATTGGTTCAAAGATCTCTTAAAGATATCAAACATTCATGGATGCTCAAGTCTCTGATGTAAAATAGCATAGTATTTGTACATAACTTATACACATCCTCTCTTAAATTTTAAATAATTTCTAGGTTATGCATAATACCTAACACACGTAAATGCTGTGCAAGTAGTTGTTTTATTGTATTGTTTAGAGAATCATGATGACAAAAGAAGTTTGTACATGTTCAGAGAAGGTACAATTTTGGTTTGAATATTTTCAATCCATGGTTGATTGACTGAATCCATGGATGTGGAACCCATGGATGTGGAAAGCTGATCATATTTCAAATTATATGTTAGTGTGCCTATGAGTATGCAAAATTTTACTAATATGAGATTAAAATTAGCATATACTATCACTATATAGTTAATTTGAACTTTTAGAGTCATTTTGATCTCTTTATATTCAATTTTAAATTGATCTTAAGGGAATAGAAAATGATAGGAAAACATTAAATAGTTCAGTCTTTTTCTTTATACTCTAACTTTTCTTTATACTCTAATAAGAACAATGTTAATGTTAGTTTTGAAACAATTCCTTATCATATATTTTAAATTAAATGTCAGTTATATGAATGATGTGTGTACGTGTTTATTCATTTATTATACATCAATTAAAAGTTCAAAAATATTCTTGACAGGGCCTTTTCACCAGATATTCTGATTTAATTGGTCTGGCATAGAGCACAAACATTAATATATTAAAATACATCGTTCCGCCTTTTAATGTGTAGACAAGGTTGAGAACCACACAATTAAAAGAATAATCAGCACAAAATTTTAGGTATAAAAATGCCGATATAGATCCGCAAATAAATAAGTGTATGTACTATAGAGATACAAAACTTCAGTTCCCACATCTTGCTGTTCTGTTATAGCCACAACATTGATTCTAGTTTTCCATAGCATGAGAAATAAAATTATCACTTTTACTGGTTACAACTGTGTGTAACTCTAATAGATCTGAAGAAGAGTGTGGAAACATCTCTTGATGAAAATGTGAGCATCTTCCTTCCTTCTCTGTATTCATCTATCTAGTGAGTCAGCACTCTAATCTATCTGATGACCTTCCTTTTTCTTTTTTCTCCTTTCTTCCTTTTTCGTTTCTGCTTGTATATAGTTTATATAAAAATGTACATGTAACTTTTCCGTTTTTTACATTTTTTTCTTTCCCATTGACATTGGTTGTATTTTGTTCAGTCATGCCATATAAATGTGAAATGAAAGTGAGTTCTTACTGAATATTCTTTGGTTTATTATCAAGAGGTAACCCCATACCAGAAATATGTTGGTAACTGGACTATACTGTAAACTTAATTATCTTACACTACTGGTGGGTTTTATTTGAATTACACACCTATACTTTTAATATATAAAATGTGAGTTGGGTAGGGGAATACATTAGTTAGTATGAGAGATCTTTTAAAATGGCTCTTTTCTAGCTTAATATATTTTGTTAACTTTAAAGAAAAGAAGATATAGTTACTCTGTTTTCAGGTGGCCATAGTCATTGCTGAGATTACATTCATTCTGTGTTGATTTTACCTTTTATTTATTTATTTATTTTTACTACAGTTGACCCTTGAACAATGTGGGTTTGAAATGCATGGGTCCACTTACACACAATGTTTTTCAATAAACATATTGGAAAAATTTTTGGAGATGTGCAACAATTTGAAGAAAACTCACAAATTGTGTAGCCTAGTAATACCAAAAATAAGAAAAAATAGATATGCCGTAAGGCATAAGATATATGGAGATACAAGTCCATTTTGTCTTATTCTACAATAAAAACCACGCATTTATGATACAGAGTTAAAATTCATCAAAATCTACCCGCAAATACTCACAGACTCTTTGTGGGCACCATTCAGAATGAAGAGAAAGGTAAACAATAGTAAAGATTCAGTATTAAATCATAACTGCATAAAATTAACTGTCGTACGTAATGTGCTACTATAGACATTTTGTAGCTGCCTATTGTTGCCATTGCAGTGAGCTCAAGTGTTGTAGATACCTACTTCAAATACCAATTATCTCTGCCTGAGAAATTCCTCTCTTAGGTAAATTGCTTATAGCAGCAAAACGTGGTATCTCACAGTCCTCCTCAGCGTATTCAACAGGAAGACGACAAGGATGAAGATCTTTATGATGATTCGCTTTCATTTAATAAATAGAAAATATATTTTCTCTTCCTTGCAATTTTCTTAAAAACATTTCCTTTTCTTTAGCTTGCTTTATTGTAAGAATACAGTATATAATATATATATATAACATATAAAATATACACTAATTAACTGTGTTATCAATAAGACCTTCGGTCAAGAGTAGGACATTCATATTTAAGCTTTTAGAGAGTCAAAAATTATATGTGGATTTTTTTTTTTTTTTTTTTTGAGACAGAGTCTCGCTCTGTCACTCAGGCTGAAGTGCAGTGGCCGGATCTCAGCTCACTGCAAGCTCCGACTCCCAGGTTCACATCATTCTCCTGCCTCAGCCTCCTGAGTAACTGGGACTACAGGCTCCCGCCACCTCGTCCGGCTAGTTCTTTGAATTTTTTTTTTTCAGTAGAGACGGGGTTTCACCGTGTTAGCCAGGATGGTCTCAATCTCCTGACCTCGTGATCCGCCCACCTCGGCCTCCCAAAGTGCTGAGATTACAGGCCTGAGCCACCGCACCCAGCCTATATGTGAATTTTTAACTGCACCAAGTGTTAACCACCTCTAACCGCAGCCCCATTCAAGGGTCAGCTGTATTTTAAATAGTATTTTTTTAAAAAAGAACAAACTTGATGTAGCTGCATCTGAAAAAAATTGTTCTTAGACTGGATAAGTCAGGATTTTCCAGATAAACAACAAATACATATATATGTAGAAATACACAGGCTGGAGAGCTGATGATGTAATTACTGTCTGAATCTGAATGTCTGAGCACCAGGACAGCTGGTTATGTAAGTTCCAAAGCCTGAGTTCAAAGGCACGAAAAGACCAGTGCCCCAGCTTGAACACAGTCAGGTTGATGAAGTAAATTCTACCTTGCTATATTCTTTTGCTCTACACTGTCCTTCAATGATTTAGATGAGACTTACCAACATCAGGGAGGGCAATCTACTTTATTCAGACTAGGCAGTCAAATGCTAATCTCATGCATTAACACTCCCACAGGCATACTCAGAAAAATACTTAACTAAATATCTGAGCACCTGGTGGCTCAGTTAAGTAAATGTATAAAATTAACCATCATATAGGCTTTTTGTTCAATCAATTATTTAATTTTCTACATAATCATTTTAATTTACAAATGTTAAGATACTTTTGTTACTGAGTAAATTTATAGGGAATTATGCATTACATTCCTATGTATTCCTGAGTCTGGTTTGAATTTCTTTTTAATTAGATTTGTCATTCTATTTCTGCAAGCGTGTAACATGATGGACATTAAGTATGAATATCTGTTAAAGAAAATGACATTTTGTCACATCAAAGTGTTTGTCCAAACTCTTCTTACTTTTTCATTGTCTGAATGAATCGTGGCCATATTTTACTCAACTTTAAAACATCTTATAACATTTTAATTAAAATATTTTATATTTATAGGTTCATTTAGAGAGATAAAATCTTTACAACATTGAGTGTTCCAATCCTAAACAACATTGCATTTCCTTTATGTATTTTTCAATCCTGAAGCAGGTTTTGTAATTGTTCAAACATAGATCCTGAACACTTCTATATTTTATATTTATTTTAGGGTTATTCATTTTTATTGACTTCTGATTCTTATTTTCTGAAGTGTTAGATCCTTCTATCAAAATTTGCAATTAAGAAACTGAAAATATATTTATTTAGCAGAGATTTGTGAGTGAAATCGTTAAAATTTGAAAGCTGATATAACTTTCCTTAAGTTTTTCAACTGACATTGATATAGAATTATTTTTTGGACTTCAGCACTCTTTCTGTTTAAGTCCCCAAAATGTTTTTGAAGTAGAATTGTAATTTAATGCTTAAATAATAGATTTTATGGATGCTGCCCTTGGAGTCACTATTTAATCTGTTTGAAAAACACTAACTAAATGATCAGTTCATAGCCAAATCCTTCATTCTCTTTGCCATTATTGTGACACCTTTTTTATTTCCTGTTTTATTACTTCTGCCTATTTGTTCAGTTTTGTGTAGGCAGTAGATAATCTATAAGCTTGCAGCATTAAAGTGAAATTATATTTAAAAAATAAGATTGGTTTTACAGAATTATTTCCAGGTTCATATGTCAAGGTAATTATTTCACATGCTTTAACAACAATCGCAGATATTTGATTTAAATAATTAAATAATAATGTTGAGACTGACTAATTTTGACTAAGACTAATGCTGCTCTAAAAACCAACATACACACACAATATTGTTCTTTGTTTTTCATTTGCAATATGCAGAATAATTGTTTTGTGAAGATAGTAGTCTGAATAATGGTCTCCCTCCCACAAAGATGTCCATGTCCTAATCACTGGTTCTATGAATGCTGCTTTGTATTTGTTGTTATTATGTTAAAGCTCTTTGGATGGGTTACCTGGAATATTCTTGATTATCAAAGTTTACCTGGTGTAATCACAATATGAGACATAAAAGGAGTCAGAAGAGGTGATGTGATAATGGAAGCAGAGATTGGAGTTATATAATCAGAAGACGAAGGAAAGGTACACAAGCTGTTGTGCCCTGAGTTCCGAGACCCCCCTCAAAGACGACCACCAGAAACCGAAGTCAAAGCCAAGCGGCCAGGATCACTTTATTGCAGGTTCGAACCCGGACCTCTCTCCGTACAGGCGTAGTCAGGAGGGCAAGAGAGAGGTCCCGAGCACAGCTCAAGCCTACTTTTTATAGTAAGGCACAAACAGGTTACCGAAGATTAGAGCATTTTTGCAGTTACAAGATTGGGATTGGTTGACATTTTGAAGTTTGAACATTCGGCAGTTTCTGATTGGCTCCCGCCCTTTTTTAAACTACAAACATCTAGGGGTTTTTTTTTAGACAAACTGCTTGCTTAAATATGGGTGGGATAGGGGTGGTTTCGATTGAGCAAGCAGGGGTTACATGACTGGGGGCTGCAAGCACCGGTAATCAGAACAGAACAGAACAGGACAGGGACTTTCACAACGCTTGTCCATACAACGTCTGGAATCTATAGATAACATAACCGGCTAGGTCAGGGGTCGATCTTTAACCAGGCCCAGGGTGCTGCCTGGGCTGTCTGCCTGTGGATTTCATTTCTGCCTTTTAGTCTTTTCAAAGCCAAGGAATACAGATGGCCTCCAGAAGGTGGCGAAAGCATGGAAACATGTTTCCTCTAGTGCTCCAGAAGGAACCAGCATGCCAACACCTGCCTTAGCCCAGTGGAACTAATTTCAGGCTTCTGGCCTTTGAAACTGTAGAAGAATAAGTTTGTGTTGCTTTAAGCCATGAAATTTGTGGCAATTTGTTAACAGCGCAGTAAAAGTTAGTAACAGACTGAAAAAGAAAATGTGGCCTCTAATCAGGTGAAGATAATATAAACATTATTGAAGTCATCAAGAATTTTGGTTCAAGATATTACAAAACTATAGTCAGAATTACTAAAATGCAATATTTTTTTTTCTTCTGACTTTGTCACTAAACTCTCTTTTTCTTAGGTACATTTAATATTGTTACATAATATACTTTTATTTATATAAGACTTAAGTTGAGGCTTGTTGAAATTCCTTTACAATTTTCTGCCTGACATTGTATTCCATCCAACTCTCCACATACTATTATTTAGTAACTATGAGAAATGACTAAGTACTATTAAGAAGCTAACAGGAACTCTACTCAGGTACACTCAAAGAAAATAAAGCAAATTTATATAGATTGAACATTAAATATAACTGAAAGAGAAAATTACAAATCAAAATGATCATAAAATATACTTATCTGAAGGTCATGAAAATATTATTTTATTTTTGTCTTAGCAACACTATTTTATTTTAATATCTATATTAACAATTTTACCAGAGATTGTTTTGCATGTGATTTCAACTATGGGTAAAGAATCAAACCTTTAAGTATGACTCCCCATTTGACTCAGTAACATGTATTGAAAGCAAAATCAATATCTTACTATACTGCAATACTGCAATGTTATATTTTACCATAAAACACACAATGGGCTCTAAGGTACTAACTGTCCAGCTTAAGCAACAAATTATTATCATTAATTTGGAGTCCCTTTGGGTCTATCTCTAATTTGAACCTTTCATTCCACTTTTTGTAACTAATGACTATGCTTAATTTTTTTTATCATTTTTTAATTTTCATTTACAGTTTATTGTATATATTTATTTAAGAATTAGTATGCATTTCAGAATATGTAATCTGACCAAATTTTGACAATAGAATGCAATATATATTTTTTAAAATTATTTTAATTAAAAGTTATGTAAAATACATATGTAAACATTTCCTCATTTAAAATAATATTACATTAACAATATGCTATTCATCTATCCTTATGGAGTTTTAACTAGTTTATAAGCATATGCTATTTTTTCAAGATTATTATGTGACTAATAATTATTATTTTAATAATTTTAAAGAGTAGCTTAAATGTCACATAAAGAGAAACATTACATTTAAATAAATAATAAGGGAATTTCATTTTGGAGGCAAATTGCAAATCTCACAATGACTTATTCCCGTATCTGTATGGAGGTATTTTTTCAATATGACAGTTTAACTCCTCCTAAAGGGGATGGAGTCTTTTTAATTAACTGTAGACTCTGTACTTAACTGTTAATTACTTTGACCAGTGGGATAATAGGTAACATGATGGGATCCGATAGCTTAAAAAATTCTTTTCCATTGGGCCTTGCTATTGAAACCAACTGTCCCATAGAACTGATGTTTATGATTTATTTGAATAAACATAGATATTTATCTTCTCAATCTTAAAGTTTGAGAAAGTCGCAGATTTTTTAATCTGGGTTCACTTCTCAGGAAACCAACCATCAGGCCTCCACAGATAGTATCAAGGAATTGAAACTTACGGGATCACCATCTGGACAATGAGACACCCCACCCCTCATCCATCATGATTGCCTAACTGACTACCTCCTTCCTATTGTCCAAGTCCTCTTCCTTTCTCCTCCCTAATTTCTGTTTTGCTGCATATAGTCACATTTCTTCCTTGCTATAGAAGCTTCTGATTTTAGTTGATTGAGGAGATGGATTTGAGACTGATCTCTCATTTCCTTGACTGAAGCACCCAATTAAAGCCTTCTTCCCTGACAATACTCATTGTCTCAGAGATTGGCTTTTAGTGTGGTGGGCAGAAGGACCTAGAATGAACACCTAAAATTTTAAGAACACTCTCTCTTGCTGCTATTGAGTTTAGCTGATACATCAAAAGAACCCTCCAGAGCTTCCTACATAAGCTCACCTGTCAGGTAGTTAGATAGACATTAGCAGCTAGGAGTGGGTGAAAAAGGAGAGCAGAAAAGCTGTCACGAAGAGCCTCTGGCCCACCTAAATTCAGCTGCCAAGCAGCCCTAACTCCACTCTAATGGATGGAGTTGTGGAAAAGTCTGTGGCCAGCACATCCTGTACAAGGAGAAACTAGGGCACAGGTAGAAATTCCCTAAAGTAACAAATGCCCAATAACATAAAATCATCCTCAAGGCCACCCCAAACTCATCATACATCATTATAGTAAAATTTACAGATGGTTTTACCACCTAGCCCCTGAGTGGGCTTTTCTGTATGAATTATGGATGGGAACACACACAGTTTAGCTTTAGTTATATAACCATAAACTGCCAATCAAATAACATGATCCTGTCACTCAGACGCAGCCCAAAACTCAACTCCTCCTCACAAATGCCATAAAAGCACCTGAGCTCTGTAAAGAGGGGCTGATTTGGCTTTGCAGAAATCCGCCCACTCTCCTTTGAGAGTGTATTGCTATGCTTCAATAAACTTTACTTTGAGCTTGCATTGTGGTGTTAAATTGCAATTCTTTGCTGACTATCACAAGAACCAAGATTGCTGGTCCAGAGCCCTGGCTCTGTTAATCTCCTTTGTTAAAGGATCCATCCCAACACAGAATTTTCAATATCACACTTAACTTTGTGGGTAGGTCCCAGCTCAAAATTCTTACTCAAAGCATCCTGAGATTTATAAATGACTATTTTTAAAACCATTAAATCAAACACTTTTTTCCTTATGTAAAGTGTAGTTGACACATTTTCCCCAATCTTATATTCAGTAAACCTACTGATACAGTTTGGCTGCGTCCCCACCCAAATCTCATCTTGAATTGTAGCTCCCATAATTCCCACCTGTTGTGGGAGTGACCCAATGGGAGATAATTGAATCATGGAGGCAGTTTTCCCCATCCTGTTCTCCTGGTAGTGAATAAGTCTCACAAGATCTGATGGTTTTATAAGGGGAAACCCCTTCCACGTGGTTCTCATTTCTCTCCTGTCTCCTGCCATGTAAGACCTGCCTTTTGCTTTCTGCTGTGATTGTGAGGCCTCCCCAGCCATGAAGAACTGTAAGTTCATTAAACCTCTTTTTCTTTATAAATTACCCAGTCTCAGGTACATGTTTATTAGCAGCACAAAAACAGACTAATACAGTAAATAGCAGTCCATCATCAAATGGAAGCGGTATATATGTGATTGGGCCCAGGCAGGTCCTGAGGACACAAGTAAGTTACCTGAGGAAGTGGCTCAAATGCCCATGGTCTCCACTCCTGTCACCTTGCCTTCTCTCTCCCAGCCTGCACCAATCGCCTCATAGGGAGTTCCCTATGGTCAGCTGACAGACGAAGAGGAGACAAGGGCCTGGTTTACAGATGGCTCTGCACGATAAGCAGGTACCACCCAAAAGGGGAAAGCTGCAGCAGTATAGCCCTTTTCTAGGACATCTCTGAAGGACAGTGGTGAAGAGAAATCTTCCCAGTGGGCAGAACCTCAAGCATTGCTCTCCTTTGTGCATGTGCCTTGGAAAAAGAAATGGCTGGATGTGTGATTATATACTGATTCATGGGCTGTCACCAGTGTTTAGTCAGATGGTAAGGGACTTGGAAGAAGAATGATTGGAAAATTGATGACAAAGAAATTTCGGGAAGAGTTATGTGAATAGATCACTCTGAGTAGTCACAAAGTGTGAAGATATTGTATCTCATGTGAGTGCCCACCAAAGGTTGACCTCAGCAGAGGAGGATTTTAATAATCAAGTGGATAGGATGACCTGTTCTGTGGACACCACTCAACCTCTTTCCTCAACCATCCTTGTCATCATCCAATGGGCCCACGAACAAAATGATCATAGTAGCAGGGATGAAAGTTACACATGGGTTCAGCAACATAGACTTCTACTCACCAAGGCTGACCTGGCTACAACCATTGCTAAGCACCCAATTTGCCAGCAGCAGAGACCAACACTGTGCCCTCCATATGATACCATTCTTCAGGGTGATCAGTCAGCTACCTAGTGGCAGGTTGATTATATTGGACCTCTTCCATCATGGAAAGGGCAGCAGTTTGTCATCACCAGAATAGACACTCCAGATATGGGTTTGCCTATCCTACATGCAATGCTTCTGCCAAGACTGCCATCTGTGGCCACACGGAATGCCTCATCCACTGTCACGGTGTTCTACATGGCATTGCCTCTGACCAAGGCACTCACTTTATAGCTAAAGAAGTGCAACAGGGGGCTCATGCTCATGGAATTCACTGGTCTTACCATGTTTCCTATCATCCTATCAATCCAGAAGCAGCTGGATTGATACAAGAGTAAAATGGCCTTTTGAGGTCACAATTACAATACCAACTATGCAACAATACTTTGCAGGGCTGGGACACAGTTTCCAAGAAGGCTGTGTATGCTTTGAATCAGTGTCCAGTATATGGTACTCTGTCTTCCATAGCCAGGATTCATGGGTCCAGGAAGCAAGGGGTGGAGGTGGAAGTGGCACCACTCAGCATCACTCCTAGTGACCTGCTAGCAAAATTTTTGCTTCTTGTTTCCATGACATTATTTTCTGCTGGCTTAGAGGTCTTAGTTCCAGAGGGATGAACATTGTTACGAGGAGACACAACAAAGGTTTAATTAAGCTGGAAGTCAAGACTGCCACCTGACCACTTTGGGTTCCTCCTACCTCTAGGTAAAATGGCTAAGAAAGGAGTTACATTGTTAGCTGGGATGATTGACCAGGATTATCAAGATGAAATCAATCTACTATTTCACAATAGAGATAAGGAAGAATATTTGTGGAATACAGGAGATTCATTAGGGCATCTCTTAGCATTACCCTGCCATGTGATTAAAGTCAATGAGGAACTACAACAGCCCAATCCAGGCAGGACTACAAATGGCCCAGACCCTTCCAAAATGAAAGTTTGGGTCACTTCACCAGGTAAAAAACCACCACCTGCTGAGTTGCTTGCTGAAGGCAGAGGGAATATAGAATGCACAGTAGAGAAAGGTAGTCATCAATAGCAGCTACTACCACATGACCAGCTGCAGAAACAAGGAGTATAATTGTCATGAGTATTTCCTCCTTATTTTGTTAAGAACGTATTTGAGCATGTATAGACTTGCACCAAGAAAATACCTTCATTTTGTTTCCTTCTTTTTCCTTTGCCATGTGACATAAGATTTATTGACTTCATATCAGCATTTCAGTGTTAACATTATGCAATTGCAATTGGGTTGGGAGTTGGTGCATTTCTGATTGTACAAGGAATAGCTGTATTATGTTAGCCATAATTATGACCTTATTATTGTTTTTATTTGAAAATTAGGTATGATTTCAGGAGATGTGTATGGGTTCAAGTTGACAAAGGGTGGACTTGTGACAGTTAATATTGAGTGTCAACTTGACTGGATTGAAGGATCCAAAGTATTGTTCTTGGGTGTGTCTGATAAGGTATTGCCAAAGATTAACATTTGGGTCAGTTGACTGGGAGAGGCAGACCTTTCCCAGACTTTCAATATGGTGAGCACATTCTAATCAGCTGGCAACACAACCAGAATAAAAGCAAGCAGAAAACTGCAGAAAGGCTAGACTGGTTTAGTCTTCTGGCCTACATCTTTTTCCCATGCTTGATGCTTCCTGCTGTAGAACATAAAATTCCAGGTTCTTCAGCTTTGAGACTCAGACTGGCTTCCTTGCTCCTCAGCTGCAGCCAGCCTATTATGGCAACTCACCTTGTGATTGTGTGAGTCAGTACTCCTCAATAAACCCCCCTTTATATATACACCTATCCTATTAGTTCTGGAGAGTCCCTCTAGAGAGTCCTGACTAATACACCTTCTTCCTATAAAGTACTTAAATATATGATAAAACATGGCAATATGCATATTTTAAAATATGGGACTAAATTTGCAAGACAGAAAAGGAAATTACAAATGTCAAATAAGCAAGATGAAGACAAATATAGAACAAAAGTAAATAAAAACTAGTAGCAACTATGAGGGTCTTGAATATATCAGGACATTTCAGAGGTTGTTTGTTTCCTTCTTTTTAAAAAAATATTCATCAGCAGACAATATACAAACACATGAGCATGCAATATGGAAAACTGCAGTAGTGCAGAGTGACCTCAGTATAAAACTGAAATCCTCCAAGATCCCTACCTCCAGTGAAAAGATAAACTAGACTAAAATCTCCCTTTGAAAGACAAGATATCCTTGCAAATTTATGACAACCAGATTTCACCTAGGATTTTGGTTGGATTGCATATCACAATCCATATAACTATAAATTTAGATACAAATTTAAGGTAGTGGCAAATGGCTTAGTGTCCTCTGTGTCTGACTGAAGCAAGCAGAGTTCTCTATCAATAATTCAAGCCTCAAACTAAATCTTATGGTATTCAACATGTAAAGCAGCAATCAATACAAACTCTTCAATAAAGTCTATGAAAAATGAGAAAGTCAATGTGACTGAAAGTCTGAACAATTAAACAACAGAATCAGAGCAATGAGCAATTCTTGTATTGGAAATATCAACTATGTATTTATGTTTATCATAACTAAAAAAAGAAGAGAACGAATCAAGGCATTACAAACTTTAAAATATGGCATGGCTATTTGGGAAAAAATGGAAATAAAATAAAAATTTTAGAAAAAAATTGAAGTTAAAAAACAAGGAAAAAAGTAACAAAAATAAAAATTTCTGGAGAGGGGATTAGCATACTTGACTCAGCCGAAGAGAGATTTGGTGACTGAAGTTAAAGCCTAATACATTGTGTAAAATTAGTTCAGAAAAAGAAATAAAAGCTATGCAATGAAAGGTAAAAAACATCGAGTCAAAAGTGGTAGGATATATGCAAAAAGAGTTTTTTGTTTGTTTGTTTTGTTTTGTTTTTCTGAGACGGAGTCTCACTCTGTCACCCAGGCTGGAGTGCAGTGGTGCGATCTTGGCTCACTGCAACCTCCGCCTCCCAGGTTCAAGTGATTTTCCCGCTTCAGCCTCCTGAGTAGGTAGGATTACAGGCACACGCCAGCACGTCTAGCTATTTTTGTTTTTTTGTTTTTGTTTTTGTTGTTTTTGTATTTTTAGTAGAGACAGGATTTCACCATGTTGGTCAGGCTGGTCTCAAACTCCTGATCTTGTGATCTGCCCACCTCAGCCTCCCAAAGTGTTGGGATTATAGGCATGAGTCACTGCATCCAGCCGTAAAGGAGTTCGTAAAAGAATAGAGAGAAAGGAAAGATCAACTACTTAGGCCAATAATTGCTAACATATACCTGATAAAAGACATGATTCCTGAGATCCATCAAGGTCACCAAATTTGAAGTAGGATAAAATAAATAAATCTATGCTTGGTATATCCTTGTGAAATAGTGTTCAACTAAGGACAGAGCAAATATCTTAAAAGTAGACATAAGAAAAATCTATCTTTTTTCCAAATAAACAACTATACTTATGTAGGATATCAAAACAACACAATTAAAGGTAGAAAATTGTGTATTGGTTATTATTAAAGTCCTAAGAATGAAATAGCTGTCAGTTTAAAACTGTATAGCTAAAGACATTCTCTTTCAATTATAGGGTTAATAATCAAGATATTTCAAAGAACCACCATGGAGAAATTAACTTCTGAAATGCCATCTCTAAAAAAAGTTAATATTCCAAGAAAAAAATTATTTTAAAGGGAAAATTCAAGATGCAAGCAGAAATGTCAACATAGAATATAATAAACACTTAGGCAATTCTACAGAGAGATTGACCTGCATAAAATCTTAACATGACGCCTGTAATCCCAGCATTTTGGGAGTTGGAGGCAGGTGGATCATCTAAAGTCAGATGTTCAAGATGAACCTGGCCACCTGGGTGAAACCCCGTCTCTACTAAAAATAGAAAAATCAGCCGAGTGTGGTGGTGAGTGCCTGTAGTCCCAGCTACTCAGGAGGCTAAGGTAGGAGAATCACTTGAACCCAGGATGAGGAGGTTGCAGTGAGCCAAGATCACACCACTGTCTTCCAGCCTTGGCAACAGAGTGAGACTTGGTCTCAAAATAATAATAATAATAATAATAATAAATAAAATCTTAACATAAATGTCTAAATTATGTGATGATAAAAGAACAGAACTAAACAATTAAAAGAGAAGATCATACAAAAT
>NW_012114400.1:5333763-5339984 GCF_000951035.1 Colobus angolensis palliatus | reverse complement strand
TCTTCCAGCCTTGGCAACAGAGTGAGACTTGGTCTCAAAATAATAATAATAATAATAAATAAAATCTTAACATGAATGTCTAAATTATGTGATGATAAAAGAACAGAACTAAACAATTAAAAGAGAAGATCATACAAAATGAAAAGGAGACATCTGCATTATAGAAATTTAAGAGATTTATATGGATCAGAATGATATGATTAAGATCAATTTTAAATTAAATGCTATAAGTAATTAAAACCCTTGGGATTTACAACATAAATAATGGAAATACAATCTCAGTAAAAACAGAAAAAATAGCAAATGAATATTATAGAAAAGAATAATGAGAGAAATAAATAAGACATGTCATCACCAAAAATATTTTAATGGTAAATTATTCCAATCATAGAGAAAGCATGAAAGAAAGAATGACACTTTGGGAGACCGAGGCGGTCAGATCACAAGGTCAGGAGTTTGAGACCAGCCTGGCTAATATGATAAAACCCTGTCTCTAAGAAAAATATAAAAATTAGTCGGGCATGGTGGCACATGCCTGTAATCCCAGCTACTTGGGAGGCTGAGGCAGGAGAATTGCTTGAACCCAGAGGCAGACGTTGCAGTGAGCCAAAATTGCACCACTGAACTCCAGACTGGGCAACAGAGCTAGACTCCTTCTAAAAAGAAAAAATAATAATAATAATTTTAGCTACAAGAGACACATTTAAAACATAAAAAGGAAATATACATTGAAAAGTTGTAAATAAATAGGAGAAAGTTGCTATATTGAAAGTAAATTTTTAATTAACAAGAACATAAAAATAGTTACAAATGTCTATGCAAATAAGCCTTTCAAAAATATACAGAGAATATGGACAGAACAAGGAATGTTGATTAGAAGATATTAATACACATTTTTCAGGAAATGGTAGATAAGCATATGAAAATCAGTAGGATTTAGTTTTAAAAATACATCTTATGCTTTTAAACCTTGGGATATTTAAATGTTTTAATAAGACATACTTTAAAACCACTAGTCTATTGAATATATTTACAACACAAGACTTAACAATGACAGTTGTCATCCCTGAAAGTTCTAATAATATACAAAACTTGCAGTTCATTGCACCATAAATTGTCTCAACAAGTTTGCAATTACTTTTACTCTGAAATTTATATTATCTGACTATAATGCAAATTATATTAGAAAGCAAAACAACAACCACAATAACGATAACACTGACAACAAAACTATCTAAAAGTGGTTGATATTTTAAAATACAGCATTATTATTATTGAGCCTAAGAAGATAAATACCATGTTAATTAGAAGATATTTATAGGTGAATATTAAAAAATGGTATAAAAGCATGTTCTATGCTAGGAAATACATATTTTTAAATTATTAACTAGTAAAGAAGAAGGAATAAAAATTTAATACATTTAATATTTTCGAAAGTGAGGAAAATATATCAGAATAACTTCTGGGAAATTACTAAGTAGGATATGATAAACATAAAAGCAGATATTAATAAATAATAAACAAAAAACTAGACAAGACTAACACACCCAAATGTTTATCTGAAGCAAAATGGATTCAGTAGAAACAGATAATTGGGAGAGAAAATTATTTCATAGTTAAAGTTACAGCAGAAATTAAATGCAACAAGGGATATTGTGAACAAATTTATTCAAAATAATTATAATTTTACCTGATGTTGACAATTTTCTAGGAAATATAAATTCCTACAATTGACACAGAAACACAAGAAAATATAAATAAACCTATAAACAAAAAATGGGAGGCCTAAATGGTATTAAAAATGTGTGATATAAACTTTTTTAAAAGCTTTGTTAAACTTTCTTTTTCAAAATTAAACACCAGTGCCAAATTATTTTAGGGGTGAATTTACCAATCTTTCAAAAGGAGGGAATAACTCTAGTCAACAAACTATTACAGAGTATGGTGAATGATGATGTTTATTTTAGTATATTGTTATATACCTGTGTTGTTTACATATTTATATATTATATTTAGTATGCATGTAGTCTTCTATAATTACATGTTTCAAAATGTTTCTGACTACCATTTTGGTGTAGTTCATAAGATAATATTATAAACATAAAACCTGTTGCTAGGTGCATACATAAATAAATTTGGGTATAGTAACAGTAATAGAATAATGTTAAAACAATATAAACAAACAAACTATTGCTATTTTCAGTCACACAGACAAACTTTTACACAAGCATGCAAATAATGTTTTGAGTGGCAAAGCAAATACCTACAGGCTAAATACAGTGTAGCAAACTTTAAAACATTTTGATAGCAACTAAAATTTGAAGGTTATATTGTGTAGGGCAATGTAAAAATGAAGAGCGATATTAAAAAACATATATCACCTATATTTATATCTAGATAAACAGAAGATGATAGATATGGAGATAGAGATGTATCTGATATATGTGTCTAAGGGAATACAAATAATGGGAGCATAAATATGAATATAAATAAAAATTCACACATAAATTTAATGGAGAGTTAAGGGTAGGTGTTCCTGTAGAGGAAGCTAAGGAAATAGGAAGAAAAAAATACATAGTTTAGAATTAGTGATACATGAAATTGTTTGGTTTATGGTGGCTTCATGGTGTTTGATTACATTATTTACATTATTTATTGAATTAGCAAAAGATAGACATGGACAAATGACTTTAATTATGAACCAAATTAGCATGGCCAGTCCTATTATTGTCACATCTCATCACGATGACACTGACTCTTGTACCTCTCTCTTTCACTCATAAGGACACCTGCGCTTATATTGGGCCAATCATAATAATTTCCCACATCCTCATCTAATTTGCAAATTTAATTCTATCTGCACACGTAATTACTCCATGGCATATAACATAACATATTTAGAAGTTTCAGGGATAAGACCTAGACATTTGGGTGTGGAGTATTATTCTGCCTACAGCAGAAAGAATAGGAGTAATAGTAATTTTCAGTTAGAGTCATCCACGTTAGGTAATACAATTTTGAAATAATTTAAATAAAAATAATAAAATAAAATTTCCAAATAAATAATGAACTCAGTCTTTCTGAGGTACAAAATTATGAGCCTTATTTGTTTATTTTTGTCTACGTTTTGTGTACTATGTCTCAGAATTACCAATTTAAGTTTAAATTCTCATACCGCACATAAAGGAATTAAGACATCATTTTAAATAGTAGATTGACTGTTAAAAAATTGTCCAGTTTAGCATAGCAAGGATCTTTTATCTAATCTAAAAATACACATTTAATTGTCTAAAGCTATCTTCAATCAATTTTACATCAAACGAAGGAACCTATGGTGAAAATATATTGTGAAAGACAAAGGGAAACCCTGAGACATGCAGGCGACTGCTGAACGATCTGCTTTTGTGGCTGCTCTCTTTTCAGATAGGTTTATCTCACAAGTGTCAGGGGATGTCAATTTTAACAATTTTATCTACTTAGGTGGGTTCTATTAAGGAACTATCATCATGATCAGTGATATTTTATGAACATTTTATTCATGGTAGTTTGTCACTTAATTTCTCATGTTGTTTAGACTCCTTCAAAAGTAATGGACATTCACTATTTTTTTTTTGGAAAAATGATACCTGATATTTTATTCAAGCATGTCAAACCTAATTACCAGGACCTTGTCCTGTTAAAATAAGAAAAATGGTACGCTAGGATATGATTCATACTCCATATGCCAGGGAGCCCCCCCAGAATAGAATGTGATTCAGTTCAATAATTTACTGCATGTGTTATGTGAATTTCATTGAAGATAGGCCATTTGAAGTGACCTTAGTTACTTAAACACTGTATAATTATCATTTTCAGGATCTTCACATCTAGTGAGCCACAACACCTTTTTGTCTTTTCCTCTTACTAAAGGGATCAGGCTTTAACTCTGTGGATTCAGAGAAAAATGAACACATGAATGAATGCCCAGCCAGTTTTGATAATTAATGGAAATAGTGTGTGATGATTCAGAAAGTAATAATCCAGCGTATTCGGGGATGGGAGGATAGATATGTGTTAGGTTGAAATAATAGAGTATTGAATAGGAAAACAAAACATAAAAAAGCAAATGATGTTGAGTACGGTAGCTCAGCCTATAATCCCAGCACTTTGGGAGGCTGAGGTGGACAGGTACACCATTTGAGGGCCAGTAGTTTGAGACCAGCCTGGCCAACTTGGTGAAACCCCATCTCTACTAAAAATACAAAAGATTAACTGGGTGTGTTAGCACGCACCTGTAGTCCCAGCTACTTGGGAGGCTAAGGCACAAGAATTGCTTGGACCCAGCGGTTGGGGGTTGAGGGCAGTGGGGAAGGTTGCAATGAGCCAAGATCATGCCACTGCACTCCAGCCTGGGCGACAGAGTAGGAACGTCTCCAGGAAAAGTTTTATGATCGAAGGAAAGGTGCAACATGTAAAAGGAAATATCCTTTTGTTTTAGATGTAGGCAAAGGCAAAGAAAGAGTAATAAATATAGAACTTAAAAAGTGAAAATATTGTGATATAAACAGAAATTAACTCTATATTTTACAAAATGAGGAAAGAACAAAACAGGGGAAAAATCCTCATATTAGAAACTTTTAGTAAATATAAAACAATGTACATATAGATTAGAAGAGGCGGTTTTAATGTAAGATATTTTAAGATAGACATTATTAAAGATAACTATAATATCCTGGTAAATTAACAAAATACAAAGAGACAATTCTCTATGTAAAAACTATCTTGCAAATTTGAAATTTCCTACTTAATGAAAATTACTTGACCACAAAACTTTTGAATATTCAGCTTGCTTGGATTCTGAGATAGGAAGACAGGCTGTTATTAATGATAAGTATAGTATGTGATTCTTCTATTCTACTATATATCTATATAAATTATCTCTTGTATATTATGGCCTTTAATGTTTCATAGATTTAGATTTGTTAATTAGCTCATAATATATACAGCATTAATTATTCATGTAACTCACTTTTGAGACTAGTGTTATCAATTCTAGAAGTTGTGGTTAAATATTGTAATCATTAAAAAAATTATGAGCCATAACACATATTTCCTACTATTGTTGAATGATATTCCAGTTATTGGTAATGTTTCTAATTGGTGTAATTCATTTTATATTGAAATAACTTTAGGAAATTTATGTTTCAGTATTTTTATCTTGGTAATTTTTTAAAATATCAATATGATTTTTGAATAGTTCTCTAGTGGAAACACTGCTAATGAATTCTAAAATAAGTATAATGAAGAATGAGGCACAAAGAAAAGCAATCCATGGCTTGAAAATTACTACCTCATTTTATTTTTTGAGTTCTGATATATCTATAAATTGCTGAAAATATTATGCATTATACCCATTGAAACCCATTAAGGTTTCCAGTGATATATAAACCAGCCATATCCTGATAGTTTTTACTGTTACAGGATATATTTTCAACTAATATTATGTAATACAACTCATATACTTTTCCCATTTTTAAAACTTGAACTTAATATTAAGCCACTTAGACAAAAATTAATACAAACAAGTTTATCAGTTTAATTCACCCTTAAACTCAAATTTTCTGGTTAGTGGAAAAGATACTTGTTTTAGTAAATAAAGATGTAGTGTAAAGAATTTTTATCATGGACATGCTGCTCAATAAATTGATTTTGGCTTTCTAAAACTTATTTAAAAAATATTTGCATGAATGCCAAATTTAAATAACAAAGTAGTCATATATAGAATTAAGTAGAAAAGTTGCTATGATTTCAGGGACTCTGATGATTTAGGGACAAATTTCTCAAATATTCTGTCAGAATGCATCAAGATGTATAATTGTTAACTCCTTTGAATCAGGGAAATGAGAACCTGATGATCATTTATTAGAAAAGAAAATTACGTTTCAAAATGTGATGAGCCATAAATAATATAGTATTAATTCATTAACTATAATTTTTAGTAAAAATAAAATTTAAAAAATAGGTAGAAAAGCTACATTTGATGGCAAACAAGAGATACATACACCCTCCCAACACACACACACACCTGTATGCATGCGGACATAAACACAAACATACACACACACACACACACACACACACACACACAGAAACAGAGAGACATGATGACGCATTAACAGAGTAAAGAATCCTGGATGAGAATCTATAGCGAGTACCTCTTGGTGGCCATAAAATATTTTTAA
>NW_012114400.1:5331709-5332751 GCF_000951035.1 Colobus angolensis palliatus | reverse complement strand
TTTGTTTTTGTTTCTCTAGTTCCTTGACAGAATTTGTACCAATCCTACTGAAACTATTTTGAAAGACAGAGAAAGTAGGAATCTTTTCTAAATCATTCATGAAGGCAGTATAAACCTAATGCCAAAAATAAGAAAGGACATAACAAAAAAGAAAACTACAGACCAATATCCCTGATGAGCATAGATGCAAAAATCCTGAACAAAATACTAGCTAACCAAAACCAACACAGTATCAAAAAAAATAATCTAACATGATCAAGTGGGTTTCATACCAGGGATGTGGGGATGTTTTTACATATGCAAGTCAATAAATATGATATACCACATAAACAGAATTAAAAACAAAAATCCTATGTTTTTCTCAATGGATGCAGAAAACGCATTTGAAAAATTCAGCATTGGTTTTTAACACCCTTGCCAAAATCGGCATAGAAGCGAACATACCTAAAGGTAATAAGAGCCATCTATGACAAACCCACAGCCAACATTATACTGAACACAGAAATGTTGAAAGTATTCCCCTTGAGAACGACAAGAAAGCAAGGATGCCCACTTTCATCACTTCTGTTCAACATATTGCTGGAAGTCCTAGCCAGAGCAATCAGACAAGAGAAAGGAATAAAGGGCATCCAAGTCAGTAAAGAGGAAGTCAAACTGTGGCTGTTCCTTGATGATATGATCACATACCTAGAAAACTCTAAAGACTCTTCCAAAAAGCTCCTAGATCTGACAAGTGAATTCTTAAAATTTCAGGATACAAAATTAATGTACACAAATCAGTAGCCCTGCTATACACCAAGAGCTACCAAGCTGAGAATCAAATCAAGAATTCAATCCCTTTTACAATAGCTGCAAACAAATAAAAATAAAATACACAGGAATATATGTAACCAAGGAGGAGAAAGACTTCTACAGTATAAACTACAAAACACGGCTGAAAGAAATCACAGATGATGCAAACGAATGGAAACACATCCCATGCTCATGGATGGGTAGAATCAATATTGTGAAAATGACCATATTGCCAAAAACAATCTACAAA
>NW_012114400.1:5319305-5330871 GCF_000951035.1 Colobus angolensis palliatus | reverse complement strand
TCAGGTGATGGGTGCACCAAAACCTCAGAAATCACCACTAAAGAACTTATCCATGTAACTAAACACCACTTGTTACTCAAACACTATTTAAATAACAAAATTAAAAAAGAATTAAAATCAGTTAATAAATGGGTACTTTTGGTGTAGCACAATTATTTCTAACAGTTAATATGAATAATGAATTCAAGAGGCAATATTCTATTTTAACACATTCCATCTCTTTAATATTATCTCTCCATTCCCTCTGATTTTCAGATGCCTCAAAACACCTGTGCGATAAAAGCCGAACATCCCCTAAAAGAAGGACTGGAACATCAGAATCTTAATGCTAGAAATTAATCATTTGAGTACATTAACCGTGAGAATGGGAACATTCCTTGTCACTTAAGTTTCTATAGAGCTATATCCAATATTTGGACTGTTTTTAAATTTTAGAAATGTATTGAATGCCGTATCAATGTTTGATGTTGTTCTTGTAGAGTATTTGTATTTTCCATTGCCATGGTGAGAGAGTAAGCTTCGTTTGAGTTTCTGTTTCTGTTTTCTCATTACAAATTTTTATAAGTAATATTGTTCATGAGCATCTCACTGCTTCAAAATCACTTGGAAAGGAAACCAATTTCACCAGAAAAAGCCAATTTTTTCACTCTCCTTTGTAAAAGAATTGGTAGATTCTGTTGTCAAAATCTTCAGAGAGCAAACCCTTTAAGCGTAATAAATGTAATGCAAATCTCTTTTGTCTTCCAAATTTTACCTACCAAATACGGGAATCAGTTCCTCAGTGTCTAAGGTGTATTTGAGTAAATTGAATAAAATCAACCGCTGTGGAACAAAAGAAAAACAAATGTATCCACACACACACATACACGTAATTTTATGTCACTATTTTTTAAAATGAAAGATTATTCTTTCTGGAGCAGAAATGCTAATTTTCTTTTCCTAAATTCACATTAGTTCGGGAATTATGAATTGAAGGGCCTCTTATGATTAATGTGTCTATATCATTTCTAGATAAATTTAGCATTTTTCTAGGTTTTTGAAATAATATGTGTGACAGTTCTTTCAGAAAGATAAATATGATTCAATCTCAAATATCATAGTCTGCATGCTCAATCTATGTGCTCAGTCTACATGCTCAATTCTTTACTAGTGATGCCTTCTCTATGATTTCAAAAACAGAGCAAGTTCTGTTTGATATCATATTGCATAATATTCGAGTAGAACTTAGTTCATTATTTATAAATGGTTTAATGTGTTGTGTACAAATATATTCATTATTCACTTTAATTTATTATAAATATATTGTTGCTTTGTGAAGCAATTACTATTTGGGAGGATTTTATCTATCTATTTTCTCTCTCTCTTTCTCCCTCGCTCTCGCTCCTTCCCTCCCTCTCTCTCCCTCTCTCTCCCTCTCTCTGTCTCTCTGTCTATCCAGAGCTATCTATCTATAGCTATCTTTCCATCTACCCCTAAAACAAATATGAATTATATTCATGGCTTCACTGTGAAAAGTATTTCGTGCTATCATGGCATTCTCAAATGACTACATAACTGGTCCACGTTAGGGAATCACCAAGTTATAATCTCTGTCTGTGACAATACTAAGAATCACTATAGAGTGGTATAATTTACACTACAAAAGGAGATGTCAGAGGTTACAACTATATGTGTAAAAATTGAAATGAGAAATAATAGTACTTCAAAATTAAGGTATTTGACCCCAATATTTAGATCCATCTAGGTACCCAATCACGTTTATCTGCTTACTAATGGTCTTTGCTTTTAGCTCCAATAAATAAATAAAAACCATTACTTTAATTAAATTTTCAGTGAATATTAATTAATTAAAAATCTATACTAACAGAAACTGGCAATGTTCAAACCTGCCTTAAATGAATTGGTCGTGATTTTTTAAAGTGACCAAATTATTATGGCTTAGTGGTGGCTATAATATGAGGATTAATTCCAAAGGGACTGGAATTAGCTTGACCTGTGCTAATAAAATAATGAAGGTTTGTGGCACTGACTCCCGGTCAAGGCATGAAACATACTGTGTAAATGTTTTGTGTATCTATAATTATAAAGAGTTGGGGGAAGTATATCCCAATTTATCAGAATTTGTATTGCTTACTGTGAAAGTGACAATTTTTTGCTTGGCTTTGGTGAAATAGTTTCACCATTTCTTCCCACCTCTTCCCCCCACTCCTCCAGGTCCCTGCTGTTGAGACTGATTGCACAGAAGGAATAATAAGGAGGACTGTATGAAAACACCTGGAGGAAACTCCATTCTTTTATCTTCCTGGTTTCCAGGTGTTCCATGCCCACATCTATTGTATTTGATCTCAGAGAAAAAATGCATTCTGCCAAGGCTATTACAGAGGGAGGCCAGTAGGAGGCTACAGTTAATGTCACCAGATCCCTGGTTTGGTGACACCCTTTGACTGTGATGCATGTCTTTAACCTAATTATGATACAGTTTTTTCTATAATAAACCTTTTTAAATTGTCACTGTTAGTAAAGTAGCATTTAAACAATAAATATTATCTCAAAAATTATTTAATATTAACATCGATATAAGCTGACATAATATGTTGCAACTCAATGTTTTAGTTGAATAGAGGATCAATTCTTTCGGCAAAATTTGTCCACAAATTTAGACTTCATGCTAATAGCTCCTATAAAAATCATAATAAAGGAAGACATAAATAAGATATAGATTGAATAAGAATCAATTCAAAAAATGTAATTTTATTTATACAAGGTGATGTGGTTTGATTTTCTGTCCCCACCAAATCTCACGTACAAATGTAATCCCCAGTGTTGAAGGTGGAGTCTGCTGGGAGGTGATTGGATCATGGAAGTGAAGTTTCCATGAATGCTTTAGTACCATCCTTTTTTTTTTTTTTTTTTTTTTTTTTTTAGATGGAGTCTTGCTCTGTCGCCCAGGCTGGACTGCAGTGGCATGATCTCGGCTCACTGTAAACTCCGCCTCCTGGGTTCAAGCAATTCTCTGCCTCAGCCTACCTAGTAGCTGGGATTACAGGCACCTGTGACCATGCCTGTCTCATTTTTGTATTTTTAGTAGAGACGGGGTTTCAACATCTTGGTCAGGCTGATCTTGAACTCCTGATCTCGTGATCCACCTGCCTCAGCCTCCCTAAATGCTGGGAATACAGGCGTGAGCCACTGCACCAGGCCAGCACCATCCTCTTGATGCAGCTCTCATGATAGTGAATTAGTGAGTTATCATTTGATCTGGTTGTTTTAAAAGTGTGTAGCACCTCCCCCTTTCTCTCTTGGTCCTGCTCCTGCCATGTAAGACACTTGCCCCTGCTTTGCCTCTCACCATGTGTAAAACTCCCTGAGGCCTCCCCAGAAGCAGATGCTACCACCATACTTCATGTACAGCCTGCAAGATCATGAGCCAGTTACCAAGTCTCAGGTATTTCTTTATAGCAGTGCAATAACAGATTAATTTTCTTTATATAATAAATTACCAAGTCTCAGGTATTTCTTTATAGTGTACAAGAATGGACTCATATGCATGGGAAAATTAGGGTCAAAATTTAGCCCATAAAGTGAGAATTAATAAAATTGCCTTAATGGAGTTTCTTCTAGAAAGGATTTTTCAACAAAAGTATATAAAATATTTTTTAAATTTTTGTATTTTTAAAATATAAAATATTTATAAAAAATCAGTGAAAACGCATCTATAGCATGAATTTAACATCTTTTTGTCAATACAGTAGCGGCAAATTATGTACCATTTCTAAATATTAACATCAAACACTGTTACAGTTAGGATACTCTCCTATATTACAGCAGATTAGTTTTTGTATGTTTCAAATAATTTTGATGTGCTTTTTTTTTAATGTGTGAAGTTGTTTTGGCCCATGGGTCTCTAGTATTTTGATAACCAATAAGTTTATCTTTTTTGTTTCTGAAATTATTCAATGTTTAATCATAAAACACTTATAATAGCATATGAATAAAAATATGTCATTATATTAGGCCGGGCGCGGTGGCTCAAGCCTGTAATCCCAGCACTTTGGGAGGCCGAGACGGGCGGATCACGAGGTCAGAAGATCGAGACCATCCTGGCTAACACGGTGAAACCCCGTCTCTACTAAAAAATACAAAAAACTAGCCGGGCAAGGTGGCGGGCGCCTGTAGTCCCAGCTACTCGGGAGGCTGAGGCAGGAGAATGGCGTGAACCCGGGAGGCGGAGCTTGCAGTGAGCTGAGATCCGGCCACTGCACTCCAGCCTGGGCGACAGAGCGAGACTCCGTCTCTCAAAAAAAAAAAAAAAAGTCATTATATTAACTGTGCAAATTATTTTCCACTACTTATTACTGGGGAAAGGCTATTACTTCTAATCATCTGATTTTTTTTTGTCCCATCTCTTTGTTTTTGTTACACAAATCTATATTATGATTTCTTGTGCTTAATGTTCTTTAACACCTCATAGTCTCCAAAATGATGTTATCTTGTCAAGTCCTTGCATGAAATATGACTAATTTGTTCTTTAGGGTAAAAATGATTAAACCAATGAAGAAAAAATTGGGAGAATCTTATACTTGGTGGAACAGTATTTAAGACTGTTCTAAACCTCTAAGACTTTTAATTAGGTTCATCACAATTATTTGGTTCTGTATTTTTTTTAATTATGTTCATTATAATTATTTCATTCTGGATTATTTTTTCCTAGATTATTTTACCTACACACACGTGTCATCCACTGTAGTAGTTACTAGATACTGAAAACTTAAAATGTGGCTTGTTTTAGTTGTGATGTTATGTAAATATAAAATACATATCAGATCTTAAAGAATTTGTGTGAAAAAATGTAAAACCTCAATTATGTTTTATAGATTGGCTGTGAAAAGACAATATTTTAGATATAGCAGGCTAAATGAAATGTATAACTAAAATTAATTTTAGCCACTTCTTCTTACTTTTTTGAAAAATGAGACTATTAGAAAAATTTGAATTACATATGTTGGTTATATTAAATTGTTACTCAGTAGTGCTGCACTAAACTATTTGACTTTGCCTGAAAACAAGTTTTATTTGAAAGAGAGAAATGCAAGAAAGAAAATGTTGCTATTATATTTGCATTAAGTTTCCATAGTTCCTACATATTTGTTTGAATGAGAAAATAATCAAAGTGGTTTTTCTGTTTCATAAAGACCTTATTTGCATTATTGCTTCTACCTTCCCTAAAGACAACCTTACTTTTTTGATCAATGGGTTTACAAATGTCAGATTCTAATCTAGAATTACACAAATAAAATCACACAGCAATTAGGGTTATAAAAGTAATGTCTGTGTAATATTGAGCTGTATTCCTAAAGGAGAATATCCTGTTCTCTTATACCTTTAACAAAACAAGACCTCACTCAACAGAATAGCTCAAACATTCACTTGTTGAGTAAACAGCAATTGAAAAAGGAATTGTAGAAAGGATACTTCAGCATAGTGTAAGTATCCAGTGACCTCTTTCAGATCTCTAAAGGAAAGGCAAGATGTTTGCTATAATGAAATCCTTTGAGACTAAAAACCCAGTGACAACAGCATAGTAGAAAGCAAGTAACAAATAAATTTTAGCAAAGTAAAACCTCTCATAAAAATAAGAAAATTAAATGCACAAATACACAAGCTCAAATATTTTTATTATCAATTCTTCCTGTTGTGATATAGCAATGTAAGAAAAAAATCTATTTTTTTTAGTTTGTCAAAATGATTTTGATTTACCTTATATTAGTTTCCTATTGCTAATGTAATAAATTACTACAAATTCAGTAGCTTAAACAAGTACAATTGTATTGCCTCACAGTTCTATGAATCAGATGTCCAAAATCAGTTTCACTAGGTTACAATCATGGAGTTGATAATGCTGTATCCTGCAGATTCTAGAAGATAATCCATGTTTTAGCTTTTCCAGATTCTAAATGCTGTCTACATTCCTATTATTGATGCTGATTCTCCTGACTCTGTCTTATAAGGAGCCTCATAATTACATTAGGCCACCAGAATAATGCAAAATAATCTTTCCATCTCTAGATAATTAATTTTACCTGCAAAGTCCTTTTTGCCACATAAGTAAAGATATTCAAGATTTATGCCACCTACCCACCTTATTACCAAAACAAGGCAAAATATTCTAGCAATTTTGATGATAAAATAATGTCATTGTGTCAATTAAACAAATTCAATTTGTTATCAGAAACATTACCGTAAAGAAAACTCAAGGGCCACATGCTTTCACAGCTGAGTTATTTTAAATATTCATAGAAAAATTAACAGCATTTATTTACCATATATTTCACAAATTAGAATAAAAGAAAAATCCCCAATACATTTTATGAAGCCAGCATAACACTAATACAAAAACAATATTATGGGTAGAATATCTCCCAAAAAGACATACGGAGATACTAATTTCTAGTATCTGTGCATGTGACTTTATGTGAATTCATGATCTTTGCAGATGTAATCAAGTTAAAACGAGGTCATACCAAATTAGGATTGGCCATAATCCAATATAAATGGTGTCCTTATAAAAACAGGAGACACACACGTGAAAAGATACTGATATGTGACTAGAGAAGCAGATATAAAAATGCTGCACCTGAGATCCAAAGTAATAAAAGATAGCAGGAAAGCCACCAGAAGCTAGTAAGAGAAAACAAAGGATTCTACCCCAAATTTCAGAGAGAGCATAGTCCTGGTGACATCTTAATTTTGGACTTCTAGCTTACAGATCTGTGAGACAATAAATTTATGTTGTTGGACATCATTTTGTCTGTAGTATTTTGTTATGGTAGCCCTAAGAAGCTGATATACAGACCAAAATATTACAAGTAAACAAAGTAATGTATCATTATAATAGATTCAAAATTCCTGAAGAAAGAGGCAAAATAATCCAAAGCAATCTATATAAATAAATATAACTTACTACTAAGTGGGGTTTGTTTCAGCAATGCACGATTGGCTTAGCATTAAAAAATCCATTAGTGTAATTCACTATATTAAGGGTATAAAATAGAAATATAATATGATATCTTAATATATGCAGATAATTCATTTGGCAAAGTTCAACATCCATCTATTATTGAAAACACTCAGAAAAGTATGAATAGAAGAAAACTTCAATATGACAAAGGGCATCCTAAAAATGGCTTCTGTTAATGTAATATTTACAGATAAAACATTATAAGTGCTTCCCAATAAGTTCAGGAACAATGCTAGGGCATCCATTCTTAACACTTCTATTCAGCATTGCATTGAAAATCCTTCATTTCTTCCTTCTCTAATGTGCTTACTTTCTTTATGAAAAACTTACAATTTTTTTTCTCTCTGAAGAATATCTTTTGACACATGGCAAGTTGTATCTACTGCCAACAAATGCCTTCGGTTTTTGTATGAAAAAAGACTTTAACTCTTCTTCAGTACTAAGGGTAATGTAACCCGATACAAAATTCTAGATTGCTTTGTTTTTCTTCAAACACTTTAAATATTTCACTGCATTCTATTCTTGCTTGGTTTCTGAAGGGATGTCTAATGTAATTCTTAGTTTCTCTAAAGATAAGGTTTCACATGACCCCACCCCACACCCCCTGGCTTCCCTTAATATTTTATCTGTCTTTTTTTTTGGTAATAAATAAATATGATGTGCCTAGGCATCAGCTTTTTGAGGTTTTTCATACTTGGTGTTCTCTGACATTCCTAAATCTGTGGTGGTTTTGAGTATGTCATTAATTTTGAAAAATTCTCAGCAATTGATACTTTAAATAATTCAATATTTGTCTTGCTTATTTGTCTATTTCTGATCCATCTGATACTTCCATTGCATGTTATATGTTTTATCAATATCCAACAATTCTTGACTCTTTGGCTCAATGGCTTTATTCACTATTTTTCCTCTCTGCATTTCAGTACAGGAGTTTTCTATGAATATATCTTTAAGCCTACTGATTCCTTTCTTGGCCATGTCTAATTTACAGGTGAGTCATCAAAGGAATTATTTATTTCTGTGCAATTCTTTTTTAATTTCTAGATGTTTATTTCATTTTTTATTTTTATTTTCGAGACAAAGTCTTGCTCTGCCGTTCAGGTTGGAGTGCAGAGGTGCAATCTTGGCTCACAGCAACCTCTGCCTCCCTGGTTCAAGTGATTCCCATGACTCAGTCTCCCAGGTAGCTGAGACTACAGGTGCCTGCCACCACACCCAGCTAATTTTGTTTTGTTTTGTTTTGTTATTTGAGACAGAGTTTTGCTCTTGTTGCCCAAGTTGGAGTGCAATGGTGTGATCTTGGCTTACCGCAACCTCCACCTCCTGGGTTCAAGCGATTCTCCTGCCTCAGCCTCCCGAGTAGCTGAGATTACAGGCACATGCCACCATGCCCAGCTAATTTTTCGTATTTTTAGTAGAAATCCAGTTTTACTATGTTAAGCTGGTCTCCACCTCCTGATCTCAGGTGATCCGCCCGCCTTGGCCTCCCATAGAGCTGGGATTACAGGCGTGAGCCATTGCGCCCGGCCTAATTTTTGTGTTTTGGTAGAGACGGGGTTTCATCATGTTGGCCAGGCTGATCTTGAACTCTTGGCTTCAAGCGATTCTCCTGCCTCAGCCTCCCAAAGTGTTGGAATTACAGGAGTGAGCCACCTCACCTAGCCTCGAGGATTTTGTTTTTTTTTCTTAGAGTTTCAATCTCCTTGCTTACCTTACCTACCTGTTCTTTCAAGCTGTTTTATTTTTCTTTAGAACCATCAACATATTACTTATGGTTATTTTAAATTCCTGGTTCTCTTTATCCTCATGTCTCTGCTGTATCTGAATCTGGTTCTGATGCTTGCTTAACTTCCTCTCTTCAGATTGTGTTTTTTCTTGTCTTTTAGCATACCTTATTTTTAATTTTTTATTGAAAGCCAGACATGTGACATCAAGTAGTGGGAACTGAGATAAACAGTCCTTTAGTGTGAAATTTTATGTTTATCTAACCAGGAGTTAGCTGGTGTTTAGTGTTTCTTTACACCTGTAGCTCTCTGTCTTCAATAGTATCTAGTGTCCTTGCTTTTTCCCCTCTGTTAACTTTGAGCTTCCCTGGAGACTTCATAAATGGAGTTTGTGTCTTGCAGCTTGTTCAATTGTGGTTCACCGTTATTATCCTGGAGTTCTGTTGCTGTAGTGGTAAGATACTGGGGAAGAGAAATGTTCTACAATAATATGTCTAAATCTTTAGAGGGCGTTTTCTCTCTCTCTCTCTCTCTCTCTCTCTGTGTGTGTGTGTGTGTGTGTGTGTGTGTCCAGTAGACCAAAGCCTGTGGTATTTTATTTTTTTTTCTTCTACTCAAAAGAATGACAAAGTTTTCACACCCACACCAGACTAAAATGAGTCCTGGGAGTTTTTAATTCTCCAGGTAGTCCTCATTGTATTTCTAGCATTTAGTCTACTACAGCAGCAGGCCTTTCCTCTGGTCTCTACTTCCAATAAACTGTGATACAATGTATTTTCCTCTGTCTTCAGTTTTCTTGGCAGCTGTTTGCTCTGCGATGTCAATTCTTGTATGGATCAAGGAGTTGTTTTAGGCTTTTGTCAAAGCCTCAATAATGAACAGAGAGACCCTCTCTAAAACAAATTATATTTATTTGGGAGTTGATATTGCAATGGGAATATGCATGTCATAGTAAATAATGGGAACATTCAAGGAGGTAAAAGAAGACAAAAGTTTTAAAAGAGCAAGTGAGAAGGGTTATATAATTATTTTGAGATAATTATAGGGTCAGTAACAAGGATAGCACCAGCCTGAGGCTGCACAGACAGTTGCCAAGCAGATATCCTCACAGAAGTATTATTTTTGCATAAGGTTGTGATGGCCTTTGTGCAAGGTTGTCGTTTTTGCAGTCTTTTGTGATAGTTCTTGTCATTACGGATGCATGCACGAAAACCCTCGCCTCCCAGCCTTCTCCACCACCATTTGTTAGGGTTTTTAACACAAATGACTCCATTTTTATTCTGATAACTTCCACACTTTCTATTTTTTTCAGTTGAGTGAAGTGCATTTGTAGTTGCTCATTGAAGCACTGTATGATTTTTGCTTTAAAACTCTTTGTCAGATGGTTCTAATATCTCTGTCACTTCAGCATTTGCCACGCTTGTCTTTTTCCATTCGGTTTGAGATATTTCTTATTATTTGTATAACACCAGATTTTTTATTAAAACCAGGACATTTTTGTGTCATGTTGTGTCCGGAATTGGTGGGTTCTTGGTCTGACTGACTTCAAGAATGAAGCTGCGGACCCTCGCGGTGAGTGTTACAGTTTTTAAAGATGGGATGTCCAGAGTTTGTTCCTTCAGACATTCAGATGTGTCTGGAGCTTCTTCCTTCTGGTGGGTTCGTGGTCTCGCTGTCAGGAGTGAAGCTGCAGATCTTCTTGGCGAGTGTTACAGCTCTTAAAGGCAGCAGGTCTGGAGTTGTTCGTTCTTCCCAGTGGGTTCCTGGTCTCACTGGCTTCAGGAGTGAAGCTGCAGACCTTCACCATGAGTATTACAGCTCATAAAGGCAGCATGGACCCAAAGAGTGAGCAGCAGCAAGATTTATTGCAATGAGCGAAAGAACAAAGCTTCCACAGTGTAGAACTGGACCCCAGCGGGTTGCCACTGCTGGGTGGGGCAGCCTCTTTTATTCCCTTATCTGGTCTCACCCACATCCTGCTGATTGGTCTATTTTACAGATAGCTGATTGGTCTGATTTGACATTGTGCTGATTGGTATGTTTACAATCCTTGAGCTAGACACAAGGTCACAGTGTGCTAGTTAGCTAGATACAGAGTACCAACTGGTGCGTTTACAAACCTTGAGCTAGACACAGAGTGCTGATTGGTGCATTTACAATCCTTGAGCTAGACACAGAGTCACAGAGTGCTAGTCCTCCAAGTCTCCACTAGGCTAGATACAGAGTACTAACTGGTGTATTCACAAACCCTGAGCTAGACACAGAGTGCTGATTGGTGTATTTACAAACCCTGAGCTAGACACAGAGTGCTGATTGGTGCACATACGATCCTCCAGCTAGATATAAAAGTTCTCTAAGTCATCATCCAGTTCAGGAGCCCAGCTGGTTTCACCCAGTGGATCCTGCACCAGGGCTACAGCTGGAGCTGTGCGCCAGTCCCCAGCCACGCCTGCACTCTTCAGCCCTTGGGCTGTCCATGGGACCGGGCGGCACGGAGCAGGGGGCAGGGCCCATGGGGGAGGCTCACCCGGCTCCGGAGCCTAACACAGGGGGAGGAGCTCAAACACAGCCGGCTACAGGTCCCTAGCCTGCCCCGCGCGCAGCAGCCAAACCCAGTGAGAATTTGAGTGCAGCGCTGGCAGGCCGGCACTGCTGGGGAACACAGCACAACCGCTGCAGCTGCTGGCCCAGGGTGCTAAGCCCCTGACTGCCTTGGGCCAGCGGTGCCCGCCGAGCCCTTGCCCTCGCCGAGCCCTTGCCCTCATCGGCGGGAACTCACACTGGCCCGCAAGCACAGCACGCAACCCCGGTTCCCAACCGCGCC
>NW_012114400.1:5271863-5319035 GCF_000951035.1 Colobus angolensis palliatus | reverse complement strand
CAGAGAGGGGCTCCCACAGTGCCGCGGCAGGCTGAAGGGCCCCTCAAGTGCCACTAGAGTGGATGCTGAGGTTGAGGAGGTGCTGAGAGTGAGGGCTGCTAGCACTTTGTCACCTATCAATGTTATGAGACACTCAATCTTATTTAAATATTTTCTTTTCAGCTATATAATTTGACATGCCTTCAGCTGGGGAAGAGGAGCCACCTTATTATAACCAGGTGATGATAACAACTCATAATCTACAATAGGTTTCCGTTGAGACCAAAGGGGATGATGCCTTATTACCTTAGATAATGATGGGAGTTCCTGTTCCCCACCAAGTATCCAATGATGCCCGGCTGTTTAAGAGGGGTGGAAGTGTCTTGTCACTGCTCCCTAAGTAGTCTCCACTGACACTGCAGTGGGAATGGTGTTATTACCCTCTGGTGATGGTGAAAGTATTGACTCTCTGCAATACCTCCTCTGGCTCTACACTGGGGAACAAGAGGGAGTCCTTGTTAATGCTGGTGGGGGTGACAGTCCAGGCTCTCTGCATGGTTTCTGTTGCCATCATGGAAGAGGTAGTACTGGACCTGGCTGTTGCTTGGTGGAGATAGAGTTCCAGTTCCCTATACAACCCCCTTCAAAACTCCCCATCAGGGGAGTTGGGACATCTTTTTATAACCTGGCAAAGGTGAAAGTCTAGGCCACTTACTTGACAATTACTGGTGGTGTTTGGTGGTAATAGGAATGTTATTTTCTTAAACCTCTGTTTCCTTAGACTTTCTCATTCCTATTCATTTGTGTCAGAAGAACGGGCTTTTGAGGGGCTTATTTTACCTGAGTCCATTGACAATTCTGCTTTTAGGCTTCTCCAGCATCCTGTATAAAATATATGAGGCAAAAGTAATACTCAGGAAGCTTACCGTGATTCCAAATTTTTCGTTCTGAGGCCCCTAACCAGTATGACTTCTTTTTAGCTTTCAGGGTCTTCTTATATTTTATACATAATGCCCAGAGTTTTCAGCAGTACATATCAGGAAGAACAGGGGAAAATATATCTAATGCATCTTCTTGGAAGTGTAGTTTTATCTAATTTTTAAAATGTAAAATATTTCAAATATTTAGACTGTTATAGAGAATAATGTGAATGACATCTATAAACTATCCAATCGTTTTTACAACTGCTAATATTAAGCCTTCTATACTTAAAATCCATGCTTTCTTTTGTTTTAATACATAAAACATTAAAGATACAGTTGAATTCTGTTCAGCACCTCTCTGTAATTTTTTTCCTCAATTCGCAGTGGCAGCACACTTAGTGGTTACCATCCCCATACATAGTTAATATGTGTTTTTATATATTTATATATACGTATTTATTATATAGTAGTCACCCTTTATTCACCAAAGATATGTTCAAAGATCCCCTAGTGGATGCCTGAAACTGCAAATAGTGCTGAACCCTATGTAGAAATTTATTTTACCTTTTTTACAATTTCACAGATAGAAGGTTTGTTTTTACCATAGATCTTACCAACCTCGGCATACTTTTTTTAAATTTTCCTTATTAGGTCAAGAACTTTTACCTTTTCAATTAAAGGAAATATACATTATGGCTTCCTCTGTAGTATAGCAAAATTGTCTGCATCACTCTTCTCGTGCTTTGGGGCCATTATTAAGTAAAATAAAGGTTACGTAAACACAAACACTGCAGTATTGCAGCAATAAATCTGATAACCTGGATGATAACTAAGTGACTAAGGGGCTGGTAGCATGTAACATGGATAAGTTACACAAAGGGATGCCTCATGTACAGGACATGATGCAGCAGTAACTGAGATTTTTATCAAGCTACTCAGAACAGTGCACGATTTAAAATTTAAGGATTTGCTCGGTGTGGTGGTGTACACCTATAATTCTGGCTCCTCCGGAGGCAGTGTGCTATGCTCACCCTACATGACTGTACTGCAACCCAGGAAACATAGTGGGACCCTGTCTCAAAAATAAAAATATTTTAAACCTTTATGAATAATACTAAGTTCCATATGTTTCTAAAACTAATTAGGGTAAGTTTTTTTGATGAATTATATATTTGTAAGATGTATTCATGCCGATAAGTGGTTACTTGTTTAAATTTCATTTTTGATTGGCTAAATATCAGGTGAGTTACTTATGATACTGTGTATAAGTTCCTTTTTCTTTCTCTCTCTCTCCTTTATATTTTTATTGGTCTCAAAGGAAGTTTGATTACGTTCAGATTTTTAATCCAAAATCTCAGATTTACATACCTTCAGTCACTACTATGGTTTGAATGTTCTCTCTAAAACTCAGGTTTAAATTTAATTGACATTGTGACAGTATTAAGAGATGGGATCATTAAGAGGTGATTAGACCCTTTCTCCTGAATGGATTAATGCAGTTATCACAGGAGTGAGTCAGTGGTCTCAAGAATTCATCCCCCTTTTCCCACAGGATGATAGGGAACGAAAATCTTCACCAGAATTGGCTTCTTGACCTTGAACTTTCCAGCCTCCAGAACTGCAAGCCAAATAAATATATTGTGTATAAAGCGTCCAGACTGTGGTATTCTGTTATAACAGCAAAACGTGAACTGAGACAGTTTATTATTATTATTATTATTATTATTTGAAACAGAGTCTTGCTCTGTCATCCAGGCTGGAGTACAGTGATGCAATCTCGGCTTATTGCAAGTTTCGCATCCAGGGTTCACACCATTCTCCTGCCTCAGCCTCCCTAGTAGCTGGGACTACAGGCACTCGCCACCAGGCCCAGTTAATTTTTTGTATTTTTAGTAGAGATGGGGTTTCACCGTGTTAGCCAGGATGGTCTCAATCTCCTGACCTTGTGATCTGCCCATCTCGGCCTCCCAAAGTGCTGGGATTACAGGCGTGAGCCACTACGCCCGGCCCGACAGTTTATTCTTTACGTAGGACTTTTGTTTTCTAATTGCTTAATGTCATTCAATCTCCAAAGTTTTAAATTCAAACTTTTATAACATATGGACTTAAAAATCCATTCCTATTACACTAGTCAGCTTCTAGTCCTTCGTGGGATGAACAATATGAATATAGATTTTGCTCTTATCAAATGTGTAGTCTAATGCAACAAGAAATTATTGAGAAATGTTAGCATTGAAGAGTAATATGAAAGGAAGAATACAGGATGCTAAGTCAACCTATACAAGAGGCATCTATGAAACAAGAAGAAATCCTTTCTGAAGAAATAACTATTATGAAAACTTCTGTTGGCCAGAATAAAGAGAAATTGGGTGGGAATATTCTAGGCAAAGTGAGAAAATGAGAAAATTTCCAGTGAAGTGTGGAACACAGGATGTTCAAAGGACTGCAGTAAGGATGATCTTTTGATCATCCAAATACTAATCAAATTATGGATGAAATGGCATGCAAAAGAGATAACAGGCAACCATATGAAACATTTTGCTTTTTTTCCAAAACAGAAATAATGGGTGCAGATAGGGCAATACTGAAAAAAAAAAAAAAATCAAATGCTATATTTTATATATTTATCTCCTCCAAAACTCATGCTGAAATTTTACCCCCCAGTGAGGCTGTATAGAGTGGTGGGGCCATTAAAAAGTAATTGGGTGATAAGAGAAGAGTTATCATGAGTGAACTGATCCATTCATGGATTAGTGGCTTAGTATACTAATGGGTTATTACAGGAGTGTACGTAAGTGATTTTCTAAGAGGAGAAAGATACCTGAATTTGCATTATAAGTCCCCTCACCAGGTGATGCACTGTGCCACCTCAGGATTCTGCAGAAAGTCCCCACGACCCCAGGAATCTTCCCAGATGTGGTCTCTCAACTTCAGAGTTCTCACCCTACATAACTGTAAGAAACAAATTTAATTTCATTATTGATTTCTTAGTTTCAGGTGCTCTTTTATAGGCAACAGTAAAATGGATTAAGATACAAAGTTGGTGCTGACAATGGGGCTGTTGCTATTAAAGAATATCTGAAAATGTGGGATAGGTTTGGAATAGGATAATGGGTAGAGGTTGGAAGAGCTTAGAGGATCAGGCTAGAAAAACCCTGCATTGACTTAAACAGTATATTAAGGGTAACTCTGGTGAGGGATGAAAAAATAACAAAATGACTAGAGAAAGTCTGACATTTCATAAAGATTGGTTAATTAGTTGTGACCAAAATCTGATAAAAATATAGGCACTATAGGCCGTTCTAACCAGGTCTCAGATAGAGCTGAAGAACCAAGGTATTGGAAGCTGGAGTAAAGACCAGCTTTATGTTGTTATAAATTGTCAAATAACTTGTCTGAACTATGTCCATAACGGCTTTGTGGAAGGATGAACTTGAGAGAGATGAATATTAACATATCTAGCAGAAGAAATTCCTAAGCAAAATTTAAAAGGAGCTGTGTGTTTACTTTTGCCTTCTTGCACTGATTCAACAGCAAAGAAACAATTTAAAGGTAGATTTATAATCTGAAATGGAAGAAGAGCAAAAGGTTTAGAAAACTTTCAGCTTGGTCATGTAAACAGTGAACAACTTTGTTCAGAAGAGGAAACCAAGGATGTGGCCCAGTGATCATTTGGTAATGGAATTAGTCCAGGGACACAAAAATGAGGAGTATAAACTATGGGGAATCACTCCAAAATGGGGGAGAGTGGGAAGGATGTGAGCAGTGAAAATTTTTCTATCGGGTACAATGGTCAATATTTGGGTGCTGGGTACATGATAAGCCCAACCCCCACCATTACACATATAATACCCATGTAACTAACAAGACTATGTGCTCCTTGAATCAATAACTTTTTAAAAAAGAAGGGAGCCAGCCGTAATTTCTCAAGGCAGTGAAAGACCCCAAAGACATTTCAGAAAACTCTGAGACTTCCCTTCTCATCACAGTCTCAGAGGCCTAGGAGGGTAGGATGGTTTGGGGGCATAGGTACACAGTTTGATCCGTAGGCTCACTTTCCAGAGTCACTTTGAGATTCTGCTCCCTGAAATCCAGTCCAGTGCTTCTTGGCCACACCTGCTGTTGCATAAATAGGTCCACGTAGAGACTGATACTACCCTTCACTCAAGAAGATACAAGCCATAAGCCTTGGGACACCTACCTGGTGTTAATTATTCAGGCCAACAGAAAGCAAGAGCTATGGAGGTTAGGCAACTTCCAGGCAGATTTCAAAGGATGTCACTGAAAGTCTGGGAGCCAAGCCTGAGATTTGTCACAGGGGTAGAACTACCATAAAGAGACCCAAATAAAGTGAAACAGAGTGGAAAGGCAGGGTCAGAGATTTACCACCAGGGCAGTGCCTAGTGGAGCCATGACAGTAGGATTGCCACCAGGACCTCAGAACTGTGGAGTCACTGGCAGTACGCAATATTTGCCTGGGAAATCTTCAGGTACTTGACTCTAGCCTGTTTGAGCAGCCATGTTGGCTGCACCCAGTAAAGCCATACAGAGAAGGTTGCTTGAGGCCTTGGGGACATGACCCCCAGTGCATCCAGGAAATGGCACACAGAGTCAAAAGAAATTATTCTCCTCCTTTAAGATTTAATGTCTGTCTTTTGGGGTTTACACTTACTTGGGGACAGTTCCTTCTTTTTTTTTTTTGCCTATTTCCTACATTTGAAATAGGAATACCTATGTCAGGCTTGTACCATCATTGTGTCTTAGAAGTAGCTAATTTATTTTGATTTCACAGGTTTACAGAGGGAGACTCTGAACTTTAGACTTTTGACTTGATACTGGAACGAGTTAAGACTTTGGGGCAATGAGATTAGATGAATATGAAAAGAAAACGAGTCTTGAGGGACCATGGGCAGAATGCCATGGCTTAAATATTTGTCCCTTCCAAAATGCATATTGAAATTTAATCCACAATATGGCAGTATTGAGAGGTGAGGTATCAAAAAGGTAACTGGGTCATGGGGGTTCTGCTGTCTTTAATGACTTAATTCACTCACAGGTGAATAGATTCATGGGTTAATGAATTAATGGGTCATTATGAGGTTGGCATTAGTGGCTTCATATAGGGTAAAAGAGACACCTGAGCTGGCATCCCCAGGCGTCTCCTCATATAACACCCTGTACTGCCTTGGGACTTTGCAGAGTTCCCACCGGATGCACTCCCTTAACCCTGGATTTCCCAGCCTCCAGAACTGTAAGAAATATATTTTGTTTATTTATAAATTACCCAGTGACAGGTATTATTTTAAGAGCAACAATCATGGACTACAATTTAGGATTTTCAGTATGTCAGTTAAGACCATGTTGCTTTTAACTCTAAACTTGAGAAAGGAGAAGTGGCAAAGAGAAGTGATATTTTAAAAACACACAAGGAGGGGCTTCAAGATGGCTAGAAGAATTTCATGCTTGCCTCCTTTACTCAGAAGAACAAAAATAGTACGTAGACAATTACACTGAATACATTATGTAAGAAATAACACTGGAATGCAACAGAAAAGTGAGATGAAACATTGAAATCAAGGAAGGAGAAAAGACAGAAAGAGCCAGCGTGCTTGGCTGGGATTGGCTGGGAGACAGGAGTGACTTCCCCATATGGAGAAAGTGTAAGTGAAAGAATTGAGGTAGTCCACATTCCCACCATAGAATCTTGCCACAGGAGAGCCCTTTGACCCTGTGAAAGCTTGAAACTAACACAGGGAGCTTCCAGGAAACTGTGAGAATTGCTCCAGGATGGACTTTGTGCTTGGTACCATACCTTTTCTCTGATCTAAGTAGGTATAGTCAAGTGCCACTTTAAATCCTGGCGTTCTGCCCTGGAGCTCAGTGACACTAAGAGTGAGGTGTTAGGAAAACTTGGGCTGTTGCTGCAGGAACTGGGGTGTGATCTGGGAACAACCTCCCACATGTGGAGCTGATAAGTGAATGAGGCATGGACTGCAGCTGCTGGTTCTGGGACACGAGCTCCATGGTGACTGATACTAGAGTGCAAATGGGGTAAAACTTGCTGCTAGGACTGAATTGCAAACCGAGCAGGGAGTTCCTACAGCTGGGCTGAGGTATGAACTAGGCATATACTATTCTTGCCAGGACTGAGAGTTGAACCCCACTGGGACTATGGCATGAGAGGGATGAATGTTTGCCCCACCATTGACCCAGGCTGTGTGCAGTGAAGCCTGCCCCATCCACTCCAGTGGCAGGATCTCAACACAGCCACAACCACTCCTTACTTCAGCGCTCTGCTGGGGGCCTGAGATTCACTCTGCCCTCACTCATCATGACTGGTGCCTTCTCTCACCATTGGTTGGGCCTGAGTGCAAGCCCTCCCACTTGGCTTTTACCCATCCTTCCAAGACAGCTCATATAGCCAGGGTTTGGGGAATTGCCCAGTTTAATCCACCACTGAAGCATCTGAAAACTCCTCCAGAGGGCCTAAGGTTGAACTTAAACATCTGGTTGCTACCAACCCAGCTGGCACCTATCTGTAAGCACCATCTGCAAGCCTGAAGATTCACCTGAACAGACCATCACAGCCACCACCAACACCAATGCACACCACTTGGGACTCAGAGACTTGTCTTGTCACTGCTGCCACCATCTCCTCTACCACTCTGGCTGCTTAGGGACCTATATTCCACCCACCCACTCAGTCCATCTCTGCCACCACCATCCAAGCAAACAATCTGAAAGCCCAAAAATTGGCTCACTGGTAACCACCAGCACAAATGCCAATGTATATTGCCCTGGGGCACAAAAATAGGCATGCTAAACCCATAACTGCAATCACTAGTCCTTGAATATTGGCACTTCTGGCATTCTAGTCCCCAGCACGACTTTGCCACAATCTTCACTAATAAGTTTACCTCGAACCACTGAGGAAATCACACACATTATGAAAATTGTTTACAGTCAGAGAAATCATAAAGAGACTACACTACTGCAGGTATCCCGAATCATAGCCAAATGCCCTATCCAAACCACATTATAGATACATCTTCAGGAAAAAGTCTTCTCCTATGAAAGTAAATTTCAAAATAGGGAGAAGTGACTGTTACACCAGATGTGCAGGTGTGAGGACACAAGACTCATGAAAAAAGGAAATATGACACCTCTAAAGGAACATAATAATTATCCAGCTATAAACCTCAGCCAAACAGAAATTCTCAAAATAGTAGATAAAGAATTCAAAACATTAACTGTAAAGAAACTTAGTTAAATAAAGAGAATTCTATAAAATACAGAAAAAATATTTTAATAATCAGGATATAAATGAGAAATTTACCAAAGACATATTTTTCCAAAAATAATATATATTTTTAGAATATATATTTTAGAATATGTTTTTAGAATAATAAAATAGAAATTCTGGAAGTGAAGAATTTATTAAAGGAAATACTAATTGCACTTACATTTGAAAGTTTCAATAATAGACTTGATTAAGCAGAAAAAAGAATCTCAGAACTTGAAGACAGGTCTTTTGATATAACCCAGTCAGGCAAAAATAAAGAAAATATAATAAAAAAGAATGAGCAAAGCCTCTGTGATATTTAAGACAACATAAAGTAATTTAATATTAAAATTATCAGAATCAGCAAGGGCATAGAGATAACAAAAAATTAGAAAACTTATTGAATAAAATAATACATGAAAATGGCTCAGTGATCCCCAAGCAGATACAATGCAAAAATTTCTTCTCTGTGGAACATTATAAGCAGATGTATGAAGTCAAAGATAAAGAGCAAATCCTAAAATCAGAAAGACAAAGTCACCTCTCTGAGACTAATATCAAATCTCTCAACAGTAACTTTAACAGGCTAGAAGAGAATGGAATTATATATTAAAAGTACTGAAAAAAAAAAAAACTTTCAGCTAAGAAGGTTATATCCAGCAATATTATCCTTCATAAATGAAAGATAAATAAAATATCTTCCAGACAAGCAAATGCTGAGGGAACTTGTTACCATTTTGACAGGTCTTAAAAGAAATATCTAAGGGGGTCTTAAACCTAGAAGTTAAAGAATAACATTTACCATCATGAACAAACATGAAAGTATAAAACTCACTGATAATCACACAAAAAGGAAGATAAATGACTCATTACAGAAATCCACCAAACCGAAATGAGAAACAATGGAATAAAAATAAATAATATATAAAACAATCAGAAAATAATTAACAATATTACAGCAACAAAGCCTCACATACAAATAAAGACCTTGAATGCAAATGGATTGAATTATTCACTTAAAGGAAATAATTGCTGAAAGGATAAAAAAAAAGATCCAACTATGGGCTACTTATGAGAAATGAAACTTAGCAGTAAAGATACATACAGACTAAAAATAAAGGGATAGAAAACAATATTCCATTCAAATAAAAAGCAAAAACAAGTAGAAATAGCTGTACTTATATCAGATAAAACACTCTTTAAATCAAAACAGTATCAAAAAGACAAAAAAAGTCACTATATAATAATAAAGAGATCAATATAGTTCCAAGATATAACAATTATATATGTCCCAAGAACCTTAGCATTCAGGTTCATACAGCAACTATTATGAGATCTATAGAAAGAGATACACTGCAAACGAGTAATGATGGGAGAATTTAACACCCACCCTCACCATCTAGATGATCATCTAGATAGAAAATCAATGAAGAAATATTGACTCTATACTGGACTATATAGTAAATGGACCTAACAGACATTTACAGAACATCCTATCCAACAACTGAGAATATATATTATTTTCACCGGAACATGGAGCATTTTCCAGGATAGACCGTATGTTAGATTCCAAGAAAGTCTCAACAAATTCAAAATCATATCAACTGTCTTCTAAGTCCACAATGAAAATAAAACTAGAAAGAAACCACAACCAAAAGGAATCTTGAAAATTATAGAAATACATGGAAATTAAAAAAAAAAACATACATTCAAATGACAAAGAAATTAAGAAGGAAATGTAAAAAATTTATTGAAACAAAGGAAACTGAAAACACAACATAGCAAAACCTATGTGATACAGCAACAGGAGTGCTAAGAGAAAAGTTTGCAACATTAAAAAAGTAGAAAGATTGCAGATTAACAGTCTAACAATGTACTTTAAAGAATGAGAAAAGAAAGGACAAATCAAATCTAAAATTAGCTGAAGAAAATAACAATAAAAATCAGAACATAACTAAATGAAATAGACACTAAAAAATTACAGCGGGTCAGCAAAATAGAAAATTGGTTCTTCAGAAAGACAAACTAAACTGATTAATCACTAGCTTGACTAACCAAGAAGAGAAAGACATAAATAAAATCGGAAATGAAAATGGAGACATTACAACTGATACCACGTAAGTAGAAAAAGGTCATAAGAGACAACTATCAACAACTATACACTGATAAACTGAAAAACGTAGAGAAAATGGATAAAGTGCAGAAAACATAAGATCTACCAAGACTGAATCAGGAAGAAATAGAAAATCTGAACAGACCAATAAATAGCGAATTTGAATCTATAATAAAATGTCTCCCAATAATAATTTCACCAAATGTCCAAAAAGCTAATACCAATCCTCTTGAAAGGAACAAACAACAGCAACAACAAAAAAACAAAGATGATTTTTATTTAAAAAAACAATGAAATAGGAGAAAATTCTTCCTTACTAATTCCATGAGACTGGCATGACCCTGATACCGAAACCAGACAAGGACTCAACAAAGAAGGAAACTATAGGTCAATATTCCTGATGAAAATAGACTGAAAAAATCACCAACAAAATACTAGCTCAATAAATTCAGCCACGCTTGAAAAAGATAATAAACCATAATGACATGGGATTTATGGTGGGGATGCAAGGATGGTTCAACATACACAGATCAATATCACGTCAACAGAATGAAGGAAAAGACCATACGATCATCTCAATAGACGCAGAAAAAGCATTTGACAAAATTCAACATGTATTCATGACAAAATCTCGCAACAAACTATGCCTAGAAGGAAAAATGTTTCAAAATAATAAAAGCCATGTATATCAAACCAACAGCTAACATCATATGAAATGGGGAAATGTTGAAAGCCTTTCGTGTAGTTACTAGAACAAGACAAGGATGACCACTTTCAGCATTCATATCAAGCAAAGCACTTAAAGTCCTAGCCAGAGAAATCAGGCAAAAGAAAAATAAAGGGCGGACGGGCACAGTGACGCACGCCTGTAATCCCAGCACTTTGGGAGGCCGTGGTGGGTGGATCACCTGAGGTCCATAGTTCAAGACCAGCCTGGACAACATGGTGAAACCTCATCTCTAACTAAAAATACAAAAATTAGCTGGGCACGGTGGCACATGCCTGTAATCCCAGCTACTCAAGAGGCTGAGGCAGGAGAACTGCTTGGGCCTGGGAGGCGGAAGTTGCAGCGGGCCAAGATTGCGCCATTACACTCCAGCTTGGGCGACAGAGCAAGACTCCATCTCAAGAAAAAAAAAAAAAAAGAAGAAGAAGAAGAAAGGGCATCCAAATAGAAAAAGAGACAGTCAAAGTGTCCCTCTTTGCTGATTATATGATGTTATAGCTAGAAAAACCTAAAGACTCCACCAAAAATATCTTATATTTGATTAATGAATTCAGTAAAGTTGCAGGATAGAAAGTCAACCTACAAAGACCAATAGCATTTCTTTCTCCCTTCACTACCCTTCCCTTCTTTTCTCTTTTTCCCTTCCCTTCCCTTCTCCCTTCCCCTCCCCTCCCCTCCCCTCCCTTCCCCTTCCCTGCCCTTCCCTTCCCTTCCCTGCAAGAACAATTTTAGCATCTCAGCTCACTGCAACCTCCGCCTCCCGGGTTCAAATTATTCTCCTGCTTCAGTCTCCTGAGTAGCTGGGATTACAGGCACGTGCCACTATGCTGGGTTGATTTTTGTATTTTTATCTTAGTGGAGATGTGGTTTCACCATGTTGACCTCAAGTGATCTGCCCACTTTGGCTTCCCAAAGTGCTGGGATTACAGTTGTGAGCCACTGTGGCCAGATCAGTAGCATTTCTATACATTAGTAAGAATGTAGCTGAAACAATCAATAAGCTAATCTCACTTATAAAAGCTGCCAAAAATATTCCCGGCAATAAAATTAACAAAGGAGGTAAAATAGCTTTATTAGGAAAATAAACAAAATGCTGATTAAAGAAATTGAAGGGAACACCAAAAAATAGAAATGCATCTTATGGTCATGAAGCAGAAGAATTAATGTCACTAAAATGATCATACTGCTCAAAGCAATCTACAGACTTAATTAAATCTCTATGAAAAATGCTCACATTCTTTTACACAAAGGTAAAAATATCTAGAACTAGTATAAAACAACAAAAAAGAACCCAAATAACCAAATCAATCCTGAGCAAAAAGGAGATATCTAGAGGCATCATATTAACCTAACTTCAAAATATATTACAAGATTATAAGGCCATCATAATCAAAGCAGCACAGTAGTGGTCTAATAATAGATACATAGACCAATGGAACAGTATAGAGAACCCTGAAATAAAGCCACACATTTACAGCCAACTAATCTTCGACAAATCAGACAAAAACTTACACTGGGGAAAATACACTCTCTTCAATAAATGTGCTAAGAAAATTGGTTTCAGAAGAATAAAACTGAACTCTTATCTCTCATCAGATAGACATTAACTCAAAATAAATTAAAGATTTAAATATAAGATCTGAAAGTATAAAAGTACTAGTAGACAACTAGAACAAAACTCTTCTGGACATTGGTCTAGGCAAAAAATTTATTACTAAGACCTCAAAAGCACAGGCAACAAAAACAAAAATAGACAAATAGAAAGGACTTAATTAAACTAAATAGGTTCTGCAAAGCAAAATAAATAACCCAGGGTGAAGAAACTATCTGTTGAATGTGAGAAAATATCTGCACACTATTACTCTGACAGGGGGCTAATCTTTATAATATTTGAGGAACACAAACATCTCAATAAATTACAAAAAACAATCCTAATCTGGTTAAAAAGTAAGCAGAAGACATGAATGGACATTTCTGAAAAGAAGACATACAAATGGACAACAGGTATACAAAAAAAAAAATGCTTCATATCTCTAATCATCAGATAAATGCAAATAAAAAACAAAAGAGATATCCTGTTATTCCAGCCAGAATGTCTATTAGGCATCTAAAAAGATCAAAAAATAACAGATGATGGTGAGAATGTGGAGAGAAGGGAACTCTTAAACACAATTGGTGGGAATGTAAATCAGTACAGTCACTATGAAGAATAGTAGGGAAATCTCTTGATTTCTAAAACTAGAATTACCATTTGATACAGCAATGCCACTACTAGATATCAACCCAAAGGAAAACAAACTAATAAATCAAAGTGACGCCTGTACGCACATGTTTATTGCAGCAGTACCTAAAATACCAAATACACAATCAACCTGAGTGTCTACCAACAGATGAATGGGTAAAGAAAATGTGGTATATACACAATGAAATGCTACTTGGCCATTAAAAAGAGCAAATTCATGTCATTTGCAGCAACATGGATGGAACCGGAGGTCATTATCCTAAGTGAAATAAGCCAGGTACAGAAAGAAAAATATTGCATGTTCTCACTTATGAGTTAAAAAAAACCAAAATTGATCACATAGAGGTAAGGAGTGGAAAGATAGATAACAGAATAGATAACAGACTGAGAAGGGTGAATTGAGGGTAGAGAGGAGACTAAAGATAAATAGGTTAAAAGGTATAAGAGCATATAGTTAGATAGAAAATTTAAGGTCCATGTGTTGTTTTTATCACAAATGGGACTTTTTATTTACACTATTAGAAGTTTCAACCTTAAACTGATTCTTGGAAGCGTTGGTCATACCCATAAACTTGTTAAAGTTTAGCAACTATCTCATCCACAGTAGCTTTTCCAGAGCTACTACCTTCACCATGAAGCCCCATGAGTTTCCGAATTCAAACTTGGGGTCCTTCAGCATTTTTACTTTTCTAAAAAAGACATCATGGTGAGGATAAATAGATTGACAAGGCTTTTCTTATGTAGTTTCCAATTCTGTATGGAATCAATTTACTGGCCACTTCTTTAAAGTCATTTGTTGCTCTTCTCAGGTCATGATTTCCATCACCTTTTTCTGGATTTGGTGGACCCATTGGTGTTGATCCTAAGACGTCTCATAACTAATTTTTGCATTTTTTAGTAAAACCAATACAGAACAGATAAAACAAATTCACATGAATAGTCTTCACATTGAAAGAAACTTTAATTATGATCTGCCAATTTTTACTGTGGAACACATTTTATCACAGGTAAGATTCATGCCATAGAAGTTAGAAAGTTTTTGACATGAACATCTTCAGGAATCAGCTTGAATTTTCCAAATTCAACTTTATTATTCTGCAGATCAGCAAGACTCACTTCAAACACATGACCCTTGATGCTGTCGGATGGTTTTATTTACTTGAGCTCTCGTGACTAGTGTCTTTCCGATATTTCTTATATTGAACAAAACAGGTGCTTTTACGTCACACCATTTTTCTTAAAAAATGGATCAGCCATTCCTCCTTGGCTCCTTTTTGCCACCTTTTGTGAGGTGCTTGTTTTTGCCAGCCATCATGATGCTGCTCAGAAAGCCAGAAAGGCTAAAATTGATACTTGATAGTAAAGTAGGGTGAATAGAGTTAACAAAAATATATGGTACACAGGTGATGAAAAACCTACATGTCCTGGCTTAATCACTACTCATTACATACATGTAACAAACTTTTACATGCTCCTCCTAAATTTGTAAAAAAAATGTAAAACTTTAAAAAAGAGTAAGAAAGAATAGAAAAGTAAAAAAATAAATATTTTCATTATGCCTATTATATATGCACTACCTGTGCTTTTTCAAAGCAAGAGGTAGCAAAGTGGTATGCTTAAGAAGTAAATACCATTACTGAGATGCAGAAATAAACCTAGGGCCTTTAGGCGTACCCAAGTCTTCATCCCTTGATACTTTTCTACTGGTGCCAGAAAAACACAGGCCATCATTTTCAAGTGTATTTATGGCCAACTATATGACTTTACCATTTAGACAACATAGTTTAGTTAAATTTTAGAAAAGAAAGTAAACATCCTAAGATTGTATCTACATATAATATTCAGTATTACCTTTCTATATCAATATTGCTGTTATGAAAAAAAGAGAACAACCCCAATCACATTACTATGGGCTCAAGAAATTACTTCCCACATTCTCAATTCATACTCTGGAACTGGCAAACGTTGTTATACAGATGATCACAGCATCTGTTTAATGTGAGGCATCACAATGTACTCCATATATATGTATAATTATTCTGTAATTATTCCATATCAATTTAAAGCAAAACCTTAAAAAAGTGAAAACACACTCACACACACATAAATCACATATAGAACCTTTACTAAGTAGGATTTGATAATTGATTAAATGTGGGATGTGAATGAGAAAGAGACAATACCTATGCCTATCATTTTGCTGTTGAGAATAAAGGTGGTGCGTGGTAGAGAAAAATAAATACCAGAAGACAGCAAGATTGCAGGCAATAAACATCTCAAAATTCTGTTATCAATGCTTTTCTAAAATATGTTGATAATTTGGGTACAAAACCTAAAAGATGGCCGGGCTCGGCGGCTCACGCCTGTAATCCTAGCACTTTGCGGGGCCAAGGTGGGTGGATCACAAGATCAGGAGATGGAGACCATCCTGGCTAACAGGGTGAAACCCCGTCTCTATTAAAAATACAAAAAATTAGCCGGGCGCGGTGGCGGGCGCCTGTAGTCCCGGCTACTCGGGAGGCTGAGGCAGGAGAATGGCGTGAACCCGGGAGGCGGAGCTTGCGGTGAGCCGAGATCGTGCCACTGCACTCCAGCCTGGGCGACAGAGCAAGACTCCGCATCAAAAATAAATAAATAAATAGTAAATAAATAAATAAAAGAAACCTAAAAGACATGTGAAGTGTGAAAGTAGACAATTAATAGTGACATATCTAGAGACAGTATTTGGAGATTCAGAATAAGAAGGCCGTAAAGAGTGAATCGTAGAAAGAGAAAAGGACACAGTACAGAACCTTCCAGGTAAAAGACTGACAAGAAATAAACAGATTCGAGTTATAGAAAGAAAATCAGGGGGATGTGGTGTCAATGAAACGGAAGAAAATAGTGTTCTCCAAATACAGAAATTGTCAAGTATATCAAACATAACTCAAAGGAAAAGCAAAGTAAAAGTGAAAGTGTATATATTGAATTTAGTGTCATGGAGATTCTTTTAGATTGGATTCCTCTTAAAAGCTGACCCAGAAATAAGGACGTGGAGGGCAAATAGTATATTTGAATAGGGATTCAAGCAATTTCCAGTTGGAAAAAAAAGAAAGTATAATCCAAAAAGGAGAAATACCACTAAAGCGTGGGTTAAGGTGTGAATTATCATTGTGGGCAACGAGGGCTTCATCCAGCAAGGGGGCCTCTGAGATATCGTGGAGATCATGCCCCAGAATGGTCTGACTGAGGGAGAGGAAAGCCTGGACACTGATCTATGGTCTCTCTTCCCTCTGGTATTGAGAAGTCTCATGAATAGAGTAAATCCCTTGCACTTTTGAGCTGTCCTAGAAAGGAGCAGAGTAACTTTATGTGACATAGGAGAATGGCACCAGGATGGGCACTGGGGAGTCATGAGCATTTGAGTTGGGAATGTGTCAATCATTTCATTGCAAAAACTGATCCTTATTAAACACTAATATTAATGAAATGGAAACAACAGAGAAGAAGAAAATAAAACTATACAAAACTGAGTATCAGTATAGAATGTTCTCTGAAAATGGAGGCGTGCATGAGATGCAGAGCATTAGTGGAAGAAATAGATTAATATAGCAATGAATATAATAACTAATGTTTATTTTAAAATTTCTATGTGCTAAGAATTATGTAAATGAGAAGCAAAATCCTTATAACTTTCTAGAAAGCTTTTATGCTTTATGCAATATGGATAATAAATAATTTGGTTAGTGAACTAACAAAATTAACAAACAAATATCATTTTTTTTTGCATGGTAAACTCAATCAAATTCATCTACTTTCCATCTTGTAAAAGTGTACGAAATCAAGGTATTTTCTAATACACTAAACAAGAGAAAGCATATTGAATGAGGTTTATTTTTGTTTGTTCACATATTAAGAATAGTTTATCTAAAATTTTATTTGGTTAATAACAAAATCTATTTTTATTCAACCATAGGATCCATTAACATTTTACCTAGTATTATTATATACATAAAACTATTAACAGCCATAAGGGAATAAAACGTATCCTGTATTTATTTTTTATAAATTTCACAGTAAGAAGTAGGAAAATAGTAAAATGTATACAGTTGCAGTTAGTTAAATTTTTGAGGCTTTGTTTCTACTTGAAAGTGACACCTAGGTATCGTAAACTTCTCAAGAGACCATTTTACAAGAAACTCTTGTATTTACCTATAAAAATACAGTGTCAGATATGTAGTTTCTTGTACTGAACATCGGAGAAACTAGATGTGCTGTCAGACCGTATTTGTGGTGGTAAGGATGAATGGATAAAGTCTCTTGGGCCTCCTTTTTTGTCAGTTATTTCTAAGTTTTTCTTAGCTGTATCTGACAGTGTTGTAAGTCCTTTCATCTTGTTAAAGCTTTCGCGGAAAATAACTTGTTAAAACTACCACTCACCTCTGATAAGCAAAATAGTACTTTTGTTAATAATGCTTAATAATAGTCTTGTCTTTCACTCCAACCTAGGCGACAAGAATGAGGCCGGGCGCGGTGGCTCAAGCCTGTAATCCCAGCACTTTGGGAGGCCGAGACGGGCGGATCACAAGGTCAGGAGATCGAGACCATCCTGGCTAACACGGTGAAACCCCGTCTCTACTAAAAATACAAAAAAAAAGCCGGGCGAGGTGGCGGGCGCCTGTAGTCCCAGCTACTCGGGAGGCTGAGGCAGGAGAATGGCGGGAACCCGGGAGGCGGAGCTTGCAGTGAGCTGAGATCTGGCCACTGCACTCCAGCCTGGGTGACAGAGCGAGACTCCATCTCAAAAAAAAAAAAAAAAAAAAAAACTCCATCCAAAAAAAAAAAAAAAAAAAGTCTTGTATTTAAAAATATGATACACTTTGTAATTTTTAAATAGTAATGACTTGTGGTCTTCAACTCATAACTGACTCAGCATATTCATTGACAGTTTGCTGTTTTTAAGGTACATAGATGCCCATAACATTTTGAGCTAAGTTATCAAAACTTCTTGAAAGGGAAGAAAAAGATGCTTTGGATCAAATACAGCATCGAAATATGTAGGTAGCCCCCCCGCCTCATGATGATTGGACCAATTGCATGACTCCCTCCTTATAGGAACAAGGGGAAAGCCCTTGTTCCCGTGTTACATCAGAAATCCAGACCACAGATCTCAGAGGTGATCTCATTGCTGCTGTCCCTTTAAGAGTACCTGGAAATGAACAGCCAGTAGTTGGGCTCAAGCAATAGGAAGTGAAAGTACATTTTCAATGTGGTGACCATATCTACAACAATCTTCACTGCAGGTAAAATGAATATTTTGTGGAAATGCAACTGAATAAAGACATAACTGAGAGGAAACGATAAAGTTAATGAAAATAAAAACGTTACAAGGACTTTTTCGTAGCTAAAGAGCTTAACAAGCAATCTAGGAAATATCTGACAAATACCAAACCTGGAGGCTTTAGTCAAGATGCATTCTCCTTCCTTCCTTCTGTGGTCACCAATTTTAGGGAACAATTCTTTGTAAATGTTTTTGTTTCTTCAAGGCCTGGGCTTTCTGACTAAAAAAGCACTGGCAAGCCTTAGCAATTGATAGAGCATTACTCCACAGAGACAAAAACTCACCTACCCTAGGGTCGTTTGCTCACATCCCAGGGCAGTACAACTCTAGGCATCTTTCTTTCAGTTAAGGGGAGGTTGAGCTCACACACCAGCTGCTGTCTGTGAGGTCTGAATCTCAAAACGGCAAGGTTCCTGTGACTCATGAACAACTGGACATTTGGCTCTCACTGTGTCACTCCATGAGGGAGAATCAGGGTTTGGGGGAAAAAGGCACTCTGATTCTCCATGAGCGATAAACTGTTTTCTGATCCAGAGACTGTGTGTTTCCTAAACACACACTCACACACACACACACACACACACACACTCTTTTAACAACCACTCGCATAGGAGTTCTGTACTTGGTTCATTACTCTGCACTGCCTTTCAGTGTTGCCTGTGTCCGATCTCATCCGCTGTTTCATCACCTTTACTCCAGATCCACTTCTTGACCTAGGTCCTCTGCAACCCCAGTTTTAAGCTCCATGTTCTTGACCATATTCAGCACAATCTTGTGCTTGAATTTATCAGTCCTTTTCATCCTGCTTCTATAACCCAGGGATTTTAAGCCCCTATTTCAGACAAACACCCAGTACTTGAAAGGTCTTATTATGAAAATGAGATATATTATCATTGGTTGTATGGTCAAGAAAGACATTTGGGCTTCCTGAATCCTAATTGTATTAATTTTCAAAGGGGGATGATAATACTTACTTTTCTGCTAAGATGGTAAAGTACATGTGAAGAATAAATGAGATGTTTTTGTGTAAAAATACATTGTAAACTCTGAAACATTAAACAAAGAGTTATGATAATTAATATCATCATGTCAAACCTACAAATAGTTGCCCCAAAACTGACATTCTCATTTGCTAACTTTTCTTGTGCTCCATTATATAAATTCTAAGACTTATAGAAGAAAGTGAGGACTAATAGTGGAAATAAAAAATGTGGAAAAGATAGGGTCTAAAATAGTAACAAAAATGTTTAGGAAAATAATAGGAATCTCATGTTAATTTTATATTAATGTCTTCATTTTATGTACCATATTATGATTTATAAATTATTTTCATATAGTAATAAATGTGTGTAATTTTAAATAACTGTAGTTGATCAAAGCATCCTACTTAACAGGTTGTATATCAAAACTGTTTGCAGCTCATCTGCTATAAAGAAGTACAAAGATCTAATTTGTGTGTTTTAATATACTGCTGTTAGAAATAGACTGCTGTTAATAGACTGTTGTGTGTTTTAATAGACTGCTGTTATGGAATCAAGCTACCTTAAGATATGTGTAACCATCTACATAATAATCTATACCTCTCATTTAGGAATATATTCAAGAGAATAAAGAGAGATAAGAATGAAGAATTATACTTAAGAATGTTTATTGTGATGCTATTTGTTAACACTTGGAAGAAAAATAAAACAAAATAGTCAACAAAAGGGAAATGGATAAGTAAACACTATTATGTAGTTAAGCTTATTAAAAGCAAATAAAATTCAATTTTATAAAACACAGATTATTAAAAGAAAATAAAATTTCAATTTTGCTTTTAGTAATAATTTTTTTTTATTTTTATTTTTTTATTTTGAGACGGAGTCTTGCTCTGCCGCCCAGGCTGGAGTGCAGTGGCCGGATCTCAGCTCACTGCAAGCTCCGCCTCCCGGGTTCACGCCATTCTCCTGCCTCAGCCTCCCAAGTAGCTGGGACTACAGGCGCCCGCCACCACGTCGTCTGGCTAGTTTTTTGTATTTTTAGTAGAGACGGAGTTTCACCATGTTAGCCAGGATGGTCTCGATCTCCTGACCTCGTGATCCGCCCGTCTCGGCCTCCCAAAGTGCTGGGATTACAGGCTTGAGCCACCGCGCCCGGCCATTAATAATTATTATAAAGAACATTTATGAACCCAGAAGACTGTTCCAAAAACACTTCAATAGAAAAATAAAAACATGACTACATATAATTAGGTAAATACACATATATATATATATGTGTATATATGTGTATATACATGTGTATATACATGCATTAAATTGTTATAAGTAGTTATGTTTAGAAAAGCTATATCCACTTGTTTGTTACTTTATTATCCATGTCATGAAATTATGAGAATGTCTCTAAATATCTCTCAATATGATATGGCAAAATATTTATGTTAAAAAATTTCTCAAAATGTTATCCATTGGAATTGTTGCATAAATACTGAATCTTCCAGAGTTCCTCAAGATCAAGCTGCTGTTGGGAAGACTCCTCTGATAACACAACACTGGCTTCCCTCTCATGCTGCTACTTCACTGCTGGTGTAGTCTGGGCTCAGTCCCCAGATACACTCCTTGTTCTCAAATCCTTGTATCCGGCTCTACTAGAAAATTGCAAAATCAGATATGTGATCAGAATTATAAGGTGGAAAGATAGATGCTATATCCAGGACTACTCCAGATTTTACTTGGGTACACCATTCTTTTCTAATATGTATTATTCCTTGGCAGTTTCACCAATAATGATTCATTTACATGAATATCAATACATATATCCATCAACTACATAAATATTTCTTTAAAATTAATATATTCAGCTCTATTCTCTTTCTTGAGATTGAAACATACATTATTTCACTGGACAACCTTTTACAATACTTTTACAAATATTCTACCTTCACCTGAAACGACATGCCCAAAATTAAATTTTTAACTCCATTTTATCTCTAAGATGTGTTCCTCTGCTTGAATCCCCTAATTATCTTATAAGGTGTTACTTTTACTCATGTATGTACTATATTTATTTTGCACTCATATTTGATACATCTTTTGCTTCTGCTTATTCAGGTATCTGACCAAACAACAGCGTATCCTTCTATATTTCCCAAGTGTGGAGTTAGATAATATGCCACATTAAAGTAACCGTAGGAGAGGTTACTTTAGTGAGTAATTACCTGGTTATTGACTTTCCCTGTATCTTCTTGCCTCCAGAAGATACTACACATCTACTTCTCTATCCCACACGAAAACCTTTGAATTACTGTGTCCTGTTTAACAAGGATCCCCAACATCTTGGGCACAGACATGTACTGGTCTGTGGCCCATTAGGAACCAGGCCACACAGCAGGAGGTGAGCGGTGGGTGAGTGAGCAAAGTTTCATCTTTATTTACAGCTGTTCTCCATTGCTTGCATTACCACCTGTCAGACCAGTAGCAGCATTAGATATTCATAGGAGCATGATCTCTATTGCAAACTGTGCATGCAAGGGATCTCAGTTACATGTTCCTAATGAGAATCTAATGCCTGATGATCTGAGGTGGAGCAGAGGCAATGATGCTAATACAAATTACCATTAGCAGAGAGGTTTGACTACACAGAGACAATGATAAGTTAACTTCTTGCAGATTCATATCAAAACTCTTATTAGTGAGTGGCAAGTGACAGGCTGCATCTGGTGGCAGGCTTTATAATGGTCAATGAGTTGATGGACTTCAATTGTACAGCTGCATCTGGTGGCATGCTTTAAGTCAGAATCCAACACTTATTTTAGTCCACGTGTGGCCCACTCATTACTTTATTTACCACTTCCATCCATGTCTCTTTCCCACACTATACAATTGTCTCAGTCACAGTTTTTGTAAGCCCACAAGCTAACCCTAGCCCAAATGAGTAAAAAATAAGTATCACTGGAGACATTCCTTGAAAAGGGGAAAAGAACCCAATGATGAGACAGCAGAAGACTCTAAGACTGCCAACAAAAAGAAAGCTGCATTTAAAAGAAAACACCAACAGTCCTACCTAAATTATGGGTTCATTCCAACAGGTGATTCACATTCTCCAGGCCCTCTCTCTATAATATGTGGTGACTGGCTATCCAATGAAGCCATGAAAGCTTCAAAACTGCTCACCACATGTTGCTCTGCAAGAAGACAAACACCTTGCAATAAAAGACAAGTCTTTGGAGTTTTTCAAAGAAAAGAAATGTGAACATGAAGAACAGAAGCAATTATTGAAGGCCACCACTTCATTAAATGTGTCTGCACTGAGAGCATCATTCTTAGTGGCTAATCGCTTTGCTAAAGCTAAGAAGCCCTTTATTATTGGTGAAGAGTTGATCCTGGCTGCTGCTAAGGATATTTGCCATGAATTTTTGGAGAGGCTGCACTTCAAAAGGTGGCACATGTTCCTATTTTGGCTAGCACAATCACTAAGTGAATTGATGAAATAGGAGAGGATATTGAGGCACAATCGTTAGAGAAGATTAAATGAGTTACCATAATACAAAATTCAGATTGATGAATCTACCAGTGTTGACAACAAGGCAACAATGTTTGTTTTGTGTGATATATTTTTCTAAAGGATATTCATGAAAATATGTTATGTGTACTTTTGTTGGCAAACAACACCACAACTGCAGAACAATTCATGTCTTTGAATGATTACATATCAGGAAAAAAGAACTGGTCATTTTCTGTCAGCGTATGCACAGATGGAGCAGCTGTCATGACTGGATGGCCATCTGGTTTTACTACTGGGGTTAAAGAGGTCACTTCTGAATGTGGGTCTACACACTGTCATCTATAGAGAAATGCTTGCTATTCTAAAAATGTCACCAGAACTTAATAATGTTTGATAGGATATGATTAAAATTATTAACCATATTGAAGTATTATACATGCCTTTAACTCACATCTGTTTGTGCAGCTCTATGAGGAGATGAATGCAGAGCATACACATTTCTCTTACACACAGGAGTGAGATGACTTTCTGAAGGTCCATCACTGGCATGAGTTTTTGAGTTACGAGGACCACTCCAGAGATTTCTTGTAGAAAAACAGTCACTACTAGCAGCATATTTCAGTGAAACAGAAATAGTTACAAAACTTTCTTATTTGTGTGACACATTCAACTTGCTCAATGAACTCAGTCTGTCACTTTGGGAGAGAACAACTGTGTTCAAGTCAGCAGATAAAGTGGCTGCAATCAAATCCAAACCAGAATTATGGGAGTGAAGAGCGAACACTGGGATTTTCGACACGTTTCAAACATTAGCAGAGATTTTGAAAGAGACTGAACCAGGGCCTTCTTTCTCCCAGTAGGTTTATGATCACCTATCTCAACTTTCAGAAGAACATGAGCATTATTTTCTAACCACAAAAGACCCCCAAACTGGGGAGGGATGAATGCACTAACCATTTCTGAATAAGCCAGGTGAATGGACTTTGTCTTCTAAAAGGTGATCAATTGCTTGAAATCGCAGATGATAGCGACCTCAAAAGTATATTTGAGACTTACGATCTCCATACATCCTGGATTAAAGTCAAGGAGAAATACTCTTGAGATTGCCACAACAGCACTGAAAAGCCTTCTTCTATTTCCAACGTCCTATCTTTGTGAAGAAGGAGTTTCTGCAGTGACAGCAACCAAAACAAGATTATGGAGTAGACTGGACATAGCAATACACTTTGGGTGTCACTGTCTCCCATTGCCCCCAGATGGGACCATCTAGTTGCTGGAAAACAAGCTCAGGGCTCCCACTCATTCTACATATGGTGAGTTGTATAATTATTTCATTATATGTTACAATGTAATAGTAATAAAAATAAAGTGTGCAATGAATATAATGAGCTTGAATCATTCCCAAACCATCCCCTGACCCCTTCCTGCCCCAGTCCATGGAAAAATTATCTTCCACAAAACTGGGCCCTAGGGTCAAAAAGTTTGGGGAATGCTGCCGTATAAGATGTAGAGGTTCTGGGTGACAGAAGAGGTCTTTATCTGGATTGAACTCTGCCACTGGAAATGAAGTATCTACACCAACTAGGTAGTCTGGTGTTTGCCATATGCACACACTCACCTCCCAGTTTCTTCTGTGTATGTCCTTGGAACTCATCAATGCTGTTTCCATCGCATAGAAGAAAACCTCCTCCACATATGTCTGGTGGTTGTTCTCCGCCTGTGGTTTACTTTTCAGAAAATTCCTCCACTTTTTATTTATGGATGGTTTGCCTAAATGTTTGAGTATTGCTAGATTTATTTATTTACTTACTTACATAAAAAAAATTTTATCGTGAATTTCATATGGGAAGAAGAGAGAAACATATGACTAATCCATCAACTTAATTCCAGAAATTTGTCATTTGCCTTATTTAATTTAATGTAATGACTGCCTACCCAATCACATGAGCCAGATAACTAGCAGCCATTCTCAAATAATCTTTTTCTTTTCATCTCTTAAATTGAAAAATGAAATCCTTATGTTCATAAATGTAAATTTCTCAATTATTTTAGAAACCATTTGTCCTGTTTCTTTTCTGCCCTACTGCCATAATGTAATGCCTTATGTCTCATCAGAATTATTGTATGACATTACAACTAATTTCTCTACTACAATTTTACTTATATCCATTTTTCACATTACAATGAGAGTAATCTTTCTAAATGTCACTTCTCCTGTTAAAAATCCTTTGATGACCAATTATCAAAACCACATAATTAAGAATCGTCTTGCTTACCTGATAAATATAGAAATTTCTAAACTCCACCTCAGACTTACATTAAAACACATTAAAATGTCTGAGAGTAGATCATGGGACTCTATATTTTAATAGGTATCTCCGATTACTCTTACCTATACTAAAGTTTCAGAACCACTGATAAATTCCTACAGAGTTAGCATGTCATAAAGGGTATCTATGAATCAGACTTAGCTCTTAACTTTCAGGTCTGTAATTTATGTTAAAGTATTATTTTGTAGCTTATAGTAAGCCCCTACATCAATCTAAGTCACATTTTCATGTCTCTGGTCACTCTGGTCACTTTGCCTGACGTGCTCTTCAGCCCATCTTCACCCAACCAACTCCTACTCAGCCTCCATTAGTCAGTCCACACATTTGTCTAGGGAGGCCAGAGTAACTGTTCTTCTCTCTGAATTTAAGACATCATTTTAATAATTACACAAATTTTACTGTGTACATTTGTTTTTGTATGCATATAAGAAAATTTACTGTATACATTTTTGAAAGTTGTCTTGCATGTTAGAAACATTTATAAAATTATTTTTTAGTTTACAGTGCTTAAGACATCTTCTAGAATAAGTTAGAATTTAATAAATGTTTGTGAACTAAACTTTTTAACTAAATAGTCTATTACTAGCATTTTAATAAATGCATGCACATTAAAATTTAAATCCAAATGATATAATGTATTTATGGAACTTTTATTTTTTCTCTTTACATTGTAGTGGGTAGGCAGAGCAAACTAATCACTACAAAACGTCTAACATGAAATAATGACTTCAATTCCCAGAACTGCAGAGTCATCACCTGAATTTGCTTATCTTTAGTTCAGTACACCTCTGAAAGACATATAGTTACACTTTAATTAGAAGTATTTGATCGCAAAGGAAGCAAAGAATATGTGAAATTCATGTGTAGGAACTGTTCAAATTGCAAAAGCATATTTCACATAAATTTGCTTTTAGAAGACCCATCAAATTCTAAATATATCCTATTTTCCTTATTAAATATATTCACACTTTGTACAAATATGATTATGAAAGTTTTATTATAATATTTACTCTTATTTTATCACAAACATCAAGAATGTTCTGAAGTATGTGTGTATTTACATATTTATTGTAATAAAGCACACAATGTGATTTATAATAAATCTCAGGAAAAGCTATGCTTCTGAAATAGGTTGGTTATATTCTTTCTTGTGTTGAATTTGACTTTAAAATATTTTGATTGATTGCCCATTTTCTGCATTGTAAAATAGAAAATGAAAACTTAGATCTTAATAAACATATAAACCACAGAATGAAATGTGATTATAAAGAATGCCAGCTATCTTACTTTATTTTTATTTTTATTTTTTTACATATTGGCAAATGATAATTGTATATATTTATGGGGAACAAAGTAACAAAATAATACATATACAATGTAGAATGTTTGAATCAAGCTAACAAACCCATCCATCACTTTAAATACTTATCATTTATTCCTCCTGTCTCAGTGAAACATTCTACCTGTTGACCAACAACTCCCAATTTCCCCCACATCTCAATCTCTGGTATACACCATTCTGATTTCTATTTCTATGTGTTTGATCATTTTAGGTTCCACATATAAGTGAGATCATGCAGCTTTTGTTCTTCTCTGACTGGTTTACTTCGCTTAACATAATACCCTCCACGTTTATCCATGTTGCCATGTTGCCAAAAATCAGTGTACATGGATTCCCTTTTCTCCACATCCTTTCCATAGACACGTAGGCCAATGGTACCAAACAAAGAACCCAGAAGTGCACTCATTTATAGACAGTTGATTTTTGACAAAGGTTTCAAGAATGTACAAAGGCAAAAGAGCAGTCTTTTCAGGAAAAGGTGTTAGGACAACTGGGATATCCATATGTAGAAAAATGAAATTAGACCCCTATCTTATACCACCTACAGATTAAACTCAAAATGCATCAAAGACTTTAAGACTTAGCGCAATAAAATCACTGGAAGAAATCATAGGGAAAAGCTACAACATAGGTCTGGGCAATAATTTTTATTTTGATTTGGATTTGAACCTAAAAGTTAAGGCAACAAAATCAAATATAGATAAGTGGGATTTCACAAAACAAACAAACAAACAACAACAAAAGCAGAATGTGAGGCAATCTACAGAATGGAAGAAAACATTAATAAGCTGAATATCTTGTAAAGGGTTAATATCCCAAATATATAAGAAACTGAAACAATGCGATAGCACAAAAACAAAAACAAAATAATAAAAAACTATTAAAAATGGGCAAAGGACCTGAATAGACATTTCTCAAAAGGAAACATGCAAATAGCAAACAAAGCTTCTCTGTGTATGGAGTACTCATTCTTTTATTCCTTTGCTTTCCTAATAAACTTGCTTTTACCTTTAAAAAAAAAAATGGTGAATAGGTATATGAAACAAATGGTCAATATCACTCATTGTTAGTGAAATCCAATTAAAACCACAATGAGACATAACCTCATGAAGGTTATTATCAAAATGATTACTATCAAAAATATGAAATATAACAAGTGTTGGAGAGGATGTGGAGAAAAGAGATACCTTAGTTTAAATCAATAATATTCCATCAAGAGTTCTTAAAGAAATAACCAGTTGCCAATACTGTGGTCTAAAAGAGAGTGAGATGAGAGGCAAAAGTGAATATAAAAAGGAACCCATAATTTGTGGGAAAGAAAAATATGAAAATAAACACAGTACTATATGATTTAAATGGTCATTAATATCTAGGAGAGGTGATTTGTGTGTGTGTGTGTGTGTGTGTGTGTGTGTGTGTAAGAGAAAAGCTATGAAAAATATACTTTGCCTGAAATTCACTTATGAGCAAAACCTGATAAGGTCAAATTTATCCTTATAAACTTATTCAAGGTTTACTCTGCCAAAAAAGTTAAATTATTTTTGGCTGAATTAGATGCTAGGTAAAATAACTCTTCCTAATTTTTCCCCAAAGCTTTACTTTTATCTTTTTAAAAAATACTAATCAAAATGCTCTTAGTTTATTTTCTAATGTTTTCTGCCAAGCCAGCAATCAGAATGCAAACTCTGAGCTCAAAGATGTCTTATAAATGTATGATCCATTCTTATGGTTATACCATTTAGTTACTACATCTGTTAATGGCAAGGAGTTTATCTGGAGTTTTTAGTTTTCTTACCACCTGCATTTTCTGGGCAAAACACAATGTAATTGTAAAATTATAAATATCTTACTAACATGAATTAGACAATTCAAAATTACGCCAATCTAGTGGAGTAAAACTCTCCCAAACTGTTCTAAAAAAATTGTGTTCCTTGTCAGGTATATATATATATACACAGAGATTAGATTAGAATAAATTATATTACCCAGAAAAATGTTTTATATCTGTAATTGAAAATCTACAGTCATCACATATAACATATTTTTGCCTTAAAGAAACAGGAATAATTACAGGTATAGATATATATATAATATGTAATGTAATATAAATATATATTTTATAAATATAATTTCTATTTTATTTTGTAATAATATAGATTTTATTTTTATTTATAATTTTTATGGGTACATAGTAATTATATATATTTATGGGGTACATGAGATATTTTCACATAGGCTTGCAATGCATAATAACAACATCAAGGTAGAAGAAGTATCCATCACCTCAAACATTTCTTTTTCTTTGTGTTATAAACAATCCCATTACACTCTTTCAGTTATTTTAAAATGTACAATAAGTTTTTGTTGATGATAGTCACCTTATCAGTTATAGCAAGCTATAGTAGTTTTGTAATGTGTTTTGTTTACATGTCTATCTCTTTCACTAAATAGTTGGCCAGGTAACATCAAAGTATTATATTATCTTCATGATGTATCTACATTATTTATTACTGTATTTAGATTTCTTTCCCAGTTTTTGCCAAGCAATTTTAAATCTGTAGAAGTAAGAGATCAATACTGATTACTCAGGCTCTTAAAATATTCTCACAGTTATAGTTGCAAGAAATTATCGATTAATGTAGAACACACAACATGGCACCAACTCTTGATTGTCTAAAGAGCAAACTATACTAAATATAGAACCAAAAATATATCCTACAATTAGCCAAAATCTATCAAAAACAAAATACTTACAGAGACTTCTATTGAATTTTCCACAGGAAAAAAAAATCTAATATTATGTGATTAGACAAAAGTAACAATAACACTTCTTAAACACTAATAGCTTATACCATCAAATTCTAAGGAAGATTAGAATAAATTATGCTATCCAGGAAAATGTTTCTTATTAGTGTTTCTATTATGTTTTCTACTTATAATTGAAACTCTAGAGTCATCACATATAACATATTTTTGCCTTATAGAAACAGAAGCAATTAGGCCGGGCGCGGTGGCTCAAGCCTGTAATCCCAGCACTTTGGGAGGCCGAGACGGGCGGATCACGAGGTCAGGAGATCGAGACCATCCTGGCTAACACTGTGAAACCCCGTCTCTACTAAAAAAAAAAATACAAAAAACTAGCCGGGCGAGGTGGCGGGCGCCTGTAGTCCCAGCTACTGGGGAGGCTGAGGCAGGAGAATGGCGTGAACCCGGGAGGCGGAGCTGAGATCCGGCCACTGCACTCCAGCCCGGGCGACAGAGCAAGACTCTGTCTTCAAAAAAAAAAAAAAAAGAAACAGAAGCAATTATAATAATCCCCCCTTATCCATGGGAGATACATTCTGAAACCCTGAGTGGATGCCTGAAACTAGGGATAGTACTAAATTCTCCATGTACTTGTTTTTCTTAATGTATACACACCTATGATAATGTTTAATTTATAAATTACACAGGATAACATATTAACAACATCAATAATAAAATAGAACAATTATAACAATATGCCAGCATCACTTTTCCTGCACTTTGGAGATACTGGGTAAAATAAGGGTTATTTGAAGACCAGCACTCACTGCAATATTGCTACATTCTGATAACCTGTGTGGGACAAAGGGAGGGTTGATGCCCCAGATGGGAGGGAGCAGGGCAGTGTGAGATTTCATCATGCTACTGAGAATGGCACAGAATTTCAAACTTACGAATGTGTATGTCTGGATTTTTCTATTTAATATTTTTAAACCATGGTTGACTGTAGGTAACTTCAATGGTGGAAAACCAAACCTCAGATAAGGGATGACTGACTACTATAATAATGCCTAGGATTTCTAGGACAGCACATATAACTGACTTCCATTTGTCTCTCTGTATATCTATCAAAACCTTATCGTAAATTGTTATAATATTGTGAAAATCACATTTGTTCATCTAAATATTGATGTGTTTTTTGTTAACAAATTCTCATCATCATATCATAATTCTCAGTCTTCTAATACTAATGCAAAATTACTAATTCAATAATAATTTTAACAAATTTATTCACCTAAATGTGTACTGAAATTTTACTTTGAAGCTGAATACTTTATTTCCATTTACCCAACATTTGCATACATAGTGCTTAAATTATATATCAAAACTTTTATTAATTATACCAATACTCCTGAAGAATACTGCATGTGGATATGCAAAAGCACACTGAAGAACACAATGTCGTATACAAATGTATTGTCTTAATCAAATAAAATTTATCAATTTCATATTGTTATATATATTATTAAATCCATGTATTCAGCTTTCCTGTTTTTAAAATCACTGCGAAAGATAATAGAATATTTTCTACTTGATTTCAATTTTACAAGAATATAATTTATTTTAGAAAAAGTTGCCTATTAATGGTCAGGTTGTTTGATATTCTTGAAAAACCTATAACACTGATAGGTCAGGTAGATTGTTATTTTTCTATACCAAGAATGTTTATAATTAAATTCTTAGAAACAAAAGCAAAAACTGGAAAGCAGAGCTATAGCAAGAGGATTTTCTAACTATACATAATATAAATAGAGGGATGCAAATTATCCTTGGTATATTCTAGTTAAATTAAAAATGAAATTGAATATCATAATATTTACAGTAGCTTCAGCCAAATTCATTACTTTTTTGTTTATACTACATGAGCATTCTGTGTATGCTCTGGGTATTTAAAGCTGCATATATTTGTGCATATGACAGAACCAATTTATGTGTTTAGATCCTCAGCTGTGTTTTCGCAATGTAATTAAAAGTAAGGTTTAATATTTCCTAAATTTTTAAATAAATGTAAAAACACAAAAATCCTGAAGTCACATTGCTGAATAGCAATTAAATTTCTGAATGTTGGCTTATCTTTTGAACATTTCTTAAAAGATGTATTAAATTTATAATTTATTAGATTATTTGATATGTATATCCTTATCTGGCAAAGGTTTCAAATTGATAACAGGAAAATGTGAAAAATTCTTAAAAGAACATTTTAAAAATGATGCTACCATCATTAACTGGGCAGTCCCATCTTGTCTGCTCATATTATTTTGTATACTGTTGTGTGGCTGCTGATGTGAAAGTAAGAATTAAATGACTTAAATAACAAAAATTAAAACTCTGTACTTATTTTAACTTAGAAAAAAATTCAAATTTTTGTTCTAGGGTAGTTATTCCTTTATTTATGCATATAACATCATCATCATGATTCTTAGTCAATATATCTTGACACTGATCTAATTCCTGTGATTGTTCTAATACTTCTCATGTTTCTATTTAGTGTTCAATAAAGTGACTGCAGTGACAGAAATCCTTTGCTTATATTGAAGTGTTTGCTTCCCCCACCCCCCACAGGGAAAATCATTGTACGAATCTCAAAACACTATTAGATGAAATGAATTTCTAATGTATTCAATGTCTGATAATTTATGCATGAATTCTCTATTTTGTAAGTTGTACATCAGCCTATCTGTGCATCCCCTGGTCAATTTTAGAAATATTCTTCATTTTTAGAGCACTTGGAGTTCTTTATCCTGTCGCTCTTAACTGCTTCACAACTCCATTACATTTTTATTCTCACATTTTTACCCAATCTCTAATTTACTAATAGGATTTCCTTTTCAAGGGAAAAAACATTTTTTTAAAAATATATATTTTTATATCTTCTAAATGCATGATCAATAATCACATCTTGTCAAATAATGCACTCAAATTTGAATCTTTAGTTGACATCTTCAAGATAAGTTTCTATTGATTTCTCCTTCAGTCTCCAATTTTCTCTTCCCTTGGCCTATGACTCCAGATACCTCTGTTTTGTTTGTTTGTTTTTGCCAACCCTGGAATAGTCTTTCTTGGTCTTGCATATTCCTCATTCCCTACCAAGGTCTATTTCTATTATAATTGTTTCTATGTATTTTAAGTCATTGTTATCCCTCTCTTGAATTACTGTATATTTTTTCATCACTATTCTTGTTGTCCCTAGAATTTTCTCCTTCTGAAATAATATTCGGTGAGAATCTTGCAATTGTTTATTTACCTTAGCTTACCCCTTGTGTCATGGTATTAAAATTGCCAATTCACTTGTCTTTTACACATCTCAACAAAGAATTCATAGGAGGTGATACCGTTTCTTTCTCATCATTATATTACTAGCATAAAGTAAAATGTGTGAAACATAGTATTATTTTTCAGTGAATACTTTCCTTGATCTTCTATTCAAATTGCTATCTTGTGTTTGTCTATGCTTTATCATTGTATTTCTCAAAATAACATAATTACCAATTGCTTTTGTTGCTTTATGAACCACACACTTTGACACCATGCAACATGGATTTTGCTGTTATCATATTTAATCTGCTCTTCCACAAACTGTCAATGTTGCAATGCTATTATTAACTAACAATTCTCTGTATTTTATTGCTAAAATGCAGAAGGCAAAACAAATTGTCATCTTTCCCAAACCAAATTCAACAAACATCAAGTTAGTACACGTGTTGGATTCTTTTTCCTTCTAGGCTCTTATGTAGAGAGTGATTAACAAGTTTTTAATTAATTCATGCATTATACGTCATTAAATTCCTGCTTTGGGATACGGACTTGAATGAGATCTGAGGCTAGAGAAGTGGCTCAAGTGTATACTGAATTCACATTAAGTTTACATTAAAGTTAGAATATACAGTTATAGGTTAAATAAGTGAAAAATAATATGCCTTATAAAGAGGGAAGAACCACAGGCTTTCTGGGATATAACATAGGAGACCTAAAGCTTTGTAGGTGTTAGTAGGAAAGTACAAAATTCTGAAAGTATGGAAGTTGGTGAAGGCATGATTTATTTAAAAAAGTGAGATTGAGAGCTTGTAAACCTGAAAGAAAGAATGGCTGCATAAAATTTATTAGAACAAATAGTTTTATTTGGTAAAACTTCTATTTGAGGTACTGGTGACTTAAGTGTCAAGTTCTAAGAAATAGTTAATTATAAAGGTGTGTGTCTCGAGAGCTGGATGTGGACTGTAGAAGTAGATCTGGGTGACTTCAGTATGAGATGACAATAGGTTACATGAGAATAGGTGCCTTCATCTGTGGAAGCTTTAATAAGTAAAAATTAGGAGGTATTAACTGTAGTTCTAATGATTCCTCAACATTAACCAGTAAGCAAAGGAAGAGTGTGTGATACGCAGCCAGAGAGACAGATGGAAAACCAGGTGAATGTATTTCACGAGATGCAAAGAAATAAATGTTTTCAGATGAAAGATGTCAACAGTTCTAACATTTTGAGGGATTGAAATTTGTAATAATTGAAAGTTGTCCATTGAATTCCTTGTCATGGATTTAATAAAACTAGCTTTGTTAAATAAGGAGAATGAACGTGAGGATGTAATGAGATGCTTTGAGGTAGCTGAGGATGGGGAAAAAAAGTAAATGTAAACACTTTTCAAAGATATTTGGTTGTTAGAAGAAGAATAGAATAGCCTGGTGTCTGCAGGGATATTGAGGAAAAAAAGCCAATAAAGGAAAATGTGTGTAACTGTAAGCGGAAAAGAAGTTCATTGAAATGTTTAGGTGGCTGAAAAAGGCTGGATATGAATAAAAACACAGATGGTTACATTGAAATTAGAAGAGAATCTTGTTACACCATAATCAAAAAGAATTAAGAAAGAATGGCTTCAAGTACTGTACCTGTGTTTTGCATATTTAGTAACAGGAAACTGAAATAAAATAAAATAAAATAAAACCAATAATAACCCTGTCCCCAAAGAACCTTTCCTTTTTTAAAACTTTTTCTTTGAAAATATGAAAACTTGGCCGGGCGCGGTGGCCCAAGTCTGTAATCCCAGCGCTTTGGGAGGCCGAGACGGGTGGATCACGAGGTCAGGAGATCGAGAGCATCCTGGCTAACACGGTGAAACCCCGTCTCTACTAAAAAAATACAAAAAACTAGCCAGGCGATGTGGCGGCTCCTGTAGTCCCAGTTACTCGGGAGGCTGAGGCAGGAGAAGGGCGTAAACCTGAGCTTGCAGTGAGCTGAGATCCAGCCACTGCACTCCAGCCTGGGCGACAGAGCGAGACTCTGTCTCAAAAAAAAAAAAAGAAAATATGAAAACTTTATTAATTGCTATTCATATTTATGTAAAAAATGAAACTGAGGTGGAGGGATTTGGATCTATAATGGGAGCTAGTTGATAAGCTTAGTGAAATTAAATTGCTGGAGAGTGTAGAGGCTATATTGGAGAGTAAAAGTACAGATGCTGTGAAAATGTATTAATTAGCACTGAATAGATCAATGATGTAGACACACAGTTGGTTCTATCCAATGTTTTCTTTTGTTCATCTTTTTTGATAGAAGACTGTTGATGAACTGAAATTAGTATTTGGGTAAATTAGTCATTGTTTGGTTGTAGTACAAATTCTAAGTTGAGCATTTTCTTTCATTACACTGAGTTCTAACAGTAACACTTCACTTTTTATTAAGTACTAATTACTTATGTACTTGTATTTTAATTTTTTATTGATAACTATTTTACATAAAGTAAAAATACACATGTATTTGGTGTCCTCTGTAATGCTTTTAAATACATTCTGACAACTGTGTAAACCACACTGCTATCAAAATATAGAAAACACCCACTGGCCTAAAAAGATTCTTCATGAACATTCCTTCCATTTCCTCACTTACAAAGACTTCTAGTATATTGATTTCTATCAAAATGAATTGGTTTGACACATTCTAGTATTTTACAAGAATGGAAATCTACAGCATGTACTCATTTGTATTTGCTTCTTTCATTCCTCATAATAATCAGGATATTCATTCACATTGCTTCATGAATCCATGATGTTTTTATGTATTATTACATGGTATAAATATATCACAATTCGATTATCCTTTTTTGGTGAATCAACATTAAGATAGTTTTCAATTTAAGGCTGTTATATTAAAAAGTGCTTTAAATGTACTTGTACATGCCTTTGGATTTCTGTTTTCATTTGTCTTATGTACATACTTAGGAGTGGAAATGCTGTCATAGAGTTATTTTGCTAAAAGTACATGAAGCACTGAACGTCAGTTTTTTCCTAAAGTAATTTTTCTAGTTTATACTTCTATTAGCAATGTTTGGAGATTTCTTCTTCCACATTTTTTTCTTTTCTTTTTGTCTGAGACAGAGTTTTACTCTTGTCATCCAGGCTGGAGTGCAGTGACAGGATCTCGGCTCACTGAAACCTCTGTCTCCTAGTTTCAAGCAATTCTCCTGCCTCAGCCTCCCGATGTAGCTGGGATTACAGGCACCTGCCATCACATCGAGGTAATTTTTTTTTTTTTTTTTTTTTAATGTGACATGGGGTTTTACCATGTCGGCTAGGCTGGTCTTGAAATCCTGACCTCAGGTGATCCACCTGCCTCTGCCTCCCAAAGTGCTGGGATTATAGCCATGAGCCACCACACCTGGCCTCTTGTTCCACATTCTTATCAAAAATTTTTGTCAGTGCTTATTCCATTTATTGAGATTGTTTTTCTTATTTTCATTTCTAGGATATCTAAATATATTTATATGCTTTGGAAAAAAGTGTATGTATATATATGTATATATACACATAAAGTAATTCTATGTATATATATATCAAGAGAGAGAGAAATCTCTATATCTAGAAAGTCTATATTTAGAGAAAGAAAGATTTCCATATGAAAATATAAATTATATATAGAGAGAGGTTTATCTCTGTGTATAGAGATAAACATATATATAGTTGGCTATGGTAAAATGCCACAGTCTGGGTGATTTAAAAAAAAAAACATAAATTTATTTCATAGACTTCTGAAGGCTACAGGTCCAAGATGATGGTGTTAACAGATACATATAAAATACATATACTCCCTTATATGTGTTTTGCCTATGCCTTTTAAAAGTATCCTTTGATGAACATAATATTTTAATTTTCATGGAAAATTTAACCTATCTATATTTTCTGTTTTCGGATCCAATTTAAGAAAATTGGCCACCACAATTTTGGAAACTATTGTTCTCTATTTTCTTCTGAAAGCTTTATAATACTTATATTTATATTTGGCTCAATAATTCATCTCACGTTAGTTTCCGTTACATGGTGTGAAGTAAAGAATATGATTCAATTTTTTTTTTCTATATGTAATACATTTTTCTAGTAATTTTGTTACTGGAAGTTCTGCATTGGAATGGATCCTTTAACCAAGGAGATCAAGAGCCAGAGCTGTGGACTGGCAATCTCAGTTCTTTTTAAAGTGAGCAAAGAACTGTAAACTAACAGCAAAATGCAAGCTCAAAACAAAGTTGATTGAAGCACAGCAATAAACTCTCAGCAGGATAGCAGGCTGATTTCTGTGAAGTGAAATCAGCCCCTCTTTATAGAGCTCAGGGTGCTTTTATGGGCTTTGTGGACAGGAGTTGAGGCTTGGGCTGTGTTTGAGTGACAGAATGGAGTTATTTGATTGGAAGCTTATGATTATATAACTGAAGTTAAACTGTGCATGTTTTTGCCCATAATTCATTAAGAAAAGCCTATTCACGGGGGCAAAAACTGCATGCAAAGTTTATTATAATGACTATAATGAGGATGGGGTTACCTGAAGTTACAGCCTAGATGGACTGGACATGTGCCATTTTAGTGGATTTTCATCTTTGCCCCAGGATTTCATTCTCCAGAGTGGGCTGGCCACAGATGTTACTACATACTCCATCCATTAGGGTGGAGTTAGGGTGGTCTTGCGGCTGAACTTAGGTGGTGCAGGGTCTGTCTTAGTGACAGCCCGTGTGCTTTCTTCTCTCATACCCTCCCAGCTGCTAATGTCTATCTAACTACTTAATATTTTCCCCTCAAGAGAAAAGAGACCCAATCTTTGTGTATATGAATGATGACTACTCCGACTACTTCAATCTGGCGGGGGATCAGTGATTTGGCAGGGTACCTCCTTTTTTTTTCTTTCTGCTGGGAGGTTGGGCAGAGGAGTGTGATGATGGTTCAAGGAGCCATCAGACATGATTGGAACTCCATGGTAACCTTGTAGGATTATTTGGAGTTTTATGGATTCTAGACCGGAAGAAACAAAACAAATTCATAAATTCAGTAAGTATAGCCTAAAAACTACAAGTAGTTAAATGATTACTACAGAACTGAAAAAGGGTGTTAAGTAGCAAAATGAAGACCAGATGTTGAAGTTTCATCAGCGAAAGCTTCCCAAAACTCCTTCCACAAATTTGTTGACCCTGTCTATAATGGTTTTTAAATTGGTTTGTACTTTACCTGATTGGTTGTCAAAAAAGCAGCAGCCTTCATTAAGCATTATGCAAGTTCCCTCTTGATTGGGCATGAGATAATCTAAAGCTCATTGGTTTTGTAAGACTATGCCTGCTAATAAAGTGATCTGTTCTTGAATGGTATTGATTTGGTCAGCTAGATAAATGATTCATTGAATAATTTCTAAGGAGAGTTTTGGGGCAGTAAAAATGGAGTTGAGGAGGCCTCCAGCTCCTGTGCCCATACCATCCAGAATGCCAATTGCAGTCAGTGTTGTTAAAATGTCCCTTTTGGCTCTAGTTATTGAGTGTTTATAGGGAAGAGAATACTATTGTTGATGACAGCGAGTTTGGGTAAACTAGGGTGCAAGTTCCTGTCCAGCGAGCAGGTAAGCAGAGATATGCCCTGTCTCCACACAGAAAGTAAATGTGATTTGCCAGGTGAAAACAAATGTCAACAGTGATATTAAAGTAGGATTTTCCCATGCTGTGTGAGTCAGCTTCAATATCCTCAAAAGTGGAAGCCAAGGCCATGCCAGGTAATGGGGAAAAACAGGAAGAACTTAATGGAATGAAAGAGGACTTGAAGGCCCAACTAAAATAAGGAATGGTGGCATCTCAGCCAAAAACATGAGATTTCAGGGAGCTGAGTTTTTTACATTTATTATTTTGCCTGGAATTATGTGGCTGAAACCAGAAGTTGTGATGTCTGGTTAGGGTTTGGGGCAAATAGTAGTACCAAAGTAGCTGGCTTGTTTCTCTACGGTTGGTTATGTTAGGGGGCTTGGGAAAACGAATAAAAGAGAAAGCAGATTCAGAATAGTAAGCATGTCCATATTTTTTTTGTCAATGATTAAGTTGATCCATAATCAGGTGAAGGATAGGGCAAAGGTATGATCTCAAGCATGAGGAATATTAGGAAAAGATCCAAGTGATGGATCAACTAATATATGAGACAAAAAAAGTGCTTATCCAGTAAGCATTACAGATGGGAATACAGGTCCTTGGAGGTAGTAATGTGTTTGTTGGTAGACTATTGAGGAGTATGTGATCGACTGTGGCTTTGACCTTGGGACTGATAACCCATCCTGGTGGGTCAAAATAAGGGGGCGCTGGGAAGGTTTCTAACTGACTCCATTCAGAAGCAGGAACGGGAATGACTAATGAATTTCACTAGGGGAGGTGTTAGTGCAGACCCATCAATTTTTTGTGAGGTTTTCCAGTCTATTTAAAACCTCTTGGATGGTAGGTAAACATGGGTGTTGAGGGAAAATGTTAGAATGACTGTAAGGGTTAATATAGTTAAGAGAGCAAAAATGTTGGTTACTGATTTTAAAAGAGCCATTTTAACATTAAAAAAATGATTCCACCCACTGGAGAGGAGGCAATTGAATTGCAAATATATGAAAATAATCATAACAATCCAGCTCAGAGCCTTTATGCAAAAAGAGAAATTCAGAGGGCATTACTTATCTTTTGACATTACTTATCTGTCTTTTATTTAGATGCTTAAGATCCTTTAAAGGCTCACAGGCATATTTGTCTGTGGAGGCATCATTAGTTTTGGCAGCCATCCATGGTTTTACACAGGAGTGATGGATCCAACTGGCAATCTCTGGCACTTTAATAGCTGTGGGAGAAGAAAGTAAAACAGGGTATGGTCCTTTCCAAGCACGTTGGAATTGGGAAGCAGGAGAACCATGCTTCCAGGTTTTGGTAAGTACTGAAGTTCCTGGGCATAAAGATTAAGAGCAGGCCTTGGGGAAGGAAGATTTTTTATTCTGTATTCCTGTAAGGCCTACGGAAATTGTTCAAGGGAAGTGACATGTGTGACAATGGAAGAAGTGTCAATGTCAACAAGATGATATCCTTGCGGGAATAGCCTGCCAAAAAGCACTTCACAGCGGCCAAGGTGGAGAGTAGCCTTTGGAGCCATCCTGACTCTAAGGAGGGCTATGGGGAGAGCTTCCTTCCAATTCTGGGGAGTTTCCTGAGTTATGTTTCTTAGGGTATTTTTAAAGTATTGATAGACTTTCTCTAACTTTCCTGAAGATTGAGGCCTCCAAGCAAAATGAAGGCGGTATTTAATCCCCAAGGTTTTAGAGATTTGTTGAACAACACAGGAAACAAAAGCAGGTGTGTTGTTAGAGGAACAATGAAAGGCCAAACCTGAGAATAATCTCTGACAGAAGTTTTTGAGCAACCTCTGAGGCCCTCTCAGTTAATGAAGGGAAGGCCTCAACCCAGCCAGTGAAAGTATCCCCAAACATTAAGATATATTTATGTCCTTGGTATGGAGGTACCGTAGCAAAATCTACTTGCCAGTGTACCCCAGGGTAGGACCCGTGTTTTTGAGTGGAACTAGTTAAAGAAGGTGTTTTGTTTCCGTGGGGATTGTTGGTTACATCCACAGGGCACGAGGAAACTACCCTGCTGAAAACACGGTATACTCCTTTGCCAAGAAGGTTGGTGTAACCATTTGAAATAAGGCATCTCTCCCCATGTGGCTGACTTCCTGCAGAGACTTGATAACTTTCCATTAACAGGACTGTGACAGATGAGTGAAAGAATTGTTGTGGTACCATCCATTTGGATCTGGGTGAAACCCACGGGCAACAGTCCACCTGATTTCACATGGAAAGTAGACCGGTGGAGGAAGGGGCTAGAGAATGGAGACCAGGGCACCTTGGAGAACCAGAGACTACAAGGCCACTTGGTGAGCAGCCTGGTCCGCAAACTGGTTTCTCTTAGCCACCTCATTCATTCCCCTCTGGTGGCCTTGGTAGTATACTACAGTCACTAGGGAGGGCTTAAGAATTGCCTCTAAAAGAGAGAGAATTTGAGGCCCATACTTGATGGGGCTATTGTGGACATTTAGCTAGCCATGTTCCTTCCAAATGGCAGCATGGGCATGTAAAGAAAAGGAAACTTGGAGTCAGTATAAACATTAAGAAACTTGTATTCAGCCAGAGTTAAAGGTTGGGCTAGAGAAATTATTTTAGCTAACTGGGCTGAAGTTCCTGGAGGAAGAGCTAGGGCATCAATGACCTGTGTTAGAGAGACCACAACATAGCCATTCTTTCTAGTGCCCTCATAAAAAAACTGCTCCTATCTGAAAACCAGATTTCTTCAAGGTTCTGTGAAGGTATGTCAGTTAAGTCTGGTTGAGGATCGTGAACTGTGATACTATGTCCTAAGACAAGTGGACAGGCTAGTCTTCTAAAGGGAGGGGGAGCAGAGGAGAGGGATTTAAGGAAGGGCAATCTGAAACTTCTAGGTCTGGATTTTCTAAGAGCAGAGCTTGGTATTTAAGGTTTTTGCTATCCATTGGCCACAAATGGCCTTTTCTTTCTAGAATGGAGGTAATCTGATAAGAAATGTACACAGTGAGAAGCTACCATAAAATTATCTTAGCGGCTTCTTCTATTAGCAGGGAGAGAGTCACAATGTCCCTTAGATAGCTAGGCCATCCCTGTGGCACTGGGTCCAGCCTCTTTGAGAGGTATCCAACAAGTCAAGTCTTTTGAGGAGTCTTAGTTCTCGAGAGGATACTCCAAGAGCAATTCCTTGCTTTTCTGCTACGTGGAGTTGAAAAGGTCAATTGACCTTAGGGATTCCTAAGACTGGGGCGTGGGATAGTAGAGCCATTAGCTGTTGAAAGGCTTGTATTTGATCTGGACCCCAAAGTACAGGCTCAGAGTCAAAATGACCTTTTAAAGTCTTGTAAAAAAAGGCTGAATCCTTAAGCTGTAATTGGGGATCCAAAATCTATAATACTCAGTGAGACTCTAAAAGGCTTAAAGTTGCTTCTGGGTAGTTGGCTCAGGTAGATCTAGAATTCCCTGGACTTTATCAGGGGAAATTCTTTGTTCTCCAGGGGAGCAAACAACTCCAAGGTAATTGACTTCTTGCTGAGCTACTTGAAACTTTGATGTGGAGACTTTATATCCCCTTAGGCCAGGAAGTTTAGAGTCTCTGTGGCATGGGTTAGTGCCTTTTCCTGGGTGAGTGAACAGATAATGAAATCATCTATATATTAGAGCATAGTCCTTTCCTCTGGATATAACTCTTGGAGGGTCTTTGGCCAGAGCTGGGCCAAAATGGTGGGGGTTGTCCTGGAACCCTTGGGGCAGGACAGTCCGAGTAAGATGTTGCCCTTCACCCCCTTCCTCATGCCATTCAAAGGCAAAGAGAAAGTAGGACTGAGGATTCAAGGAAATGTTAAAGAATGTAACTTTTAAGTCTAAAACAGTAAAGCAGGAAGGTGTGCTAGGGTTGTTTCCCAGTAGGTTATAATGATTAGGAATTACTGGGTGGAGACGTACTATGGCCTCATTAATAATTCCCAAATCTTATACTAACCTATATTCCCTGTTAGGCTTTTAAACAGGCAGAAGGGAAGTGTTACAAGGGAAATTATAGAGGTTGAGAAGCCTATGTTTTAAAAATTTAGAAACGAGGGGGTGAAGTTCCCTTTCAGCTTCTGAAGGGATCAAGCACTGCCTTTTATTAGGGAAGGAAGTTGGGTCATGTAAAGAGGACAGTGCAGGGGTGGCCCTAATGGCCTTGCTTGGCATTCCATAAGCCCAGGCTTAGGGATTAACAGGCAACTCGATTAAGGCTTGATTATCTGATATGGGAGGAGTTCCTAGTATTAAAAGCTAGAGCAGGGAGACAGCTTAATTCCCAAGACTAGGTGAGTTCCCAACTTATTCATGTTGTCCCTTCTCAGGAGTGGGCGGGGGCATTCTCTTGTGACCAAAAAGGAATGAGTAAAGGTCTAACCTTCCCAGGAGCAATATAGAGGAGGAGTAAAGACTTGGTGGTTAGTTTACCTGAGACTCTCATAAACTGCTAGGAGTTACGCAAGAAGGATCCAGAGAGAGGAATTTGGATTGGGGTAGAAATAGGTGTCCATTTGGGGACAGAAATAGTTGGAGTGAGATGTCCCTGCATTGGCACAAAAACAACCACCTTCTTTTTTGTATAATAAACCATAGCGGAAGAATTGTAAGAGAATCGCAATAAAGCTAGATGGAGAGGTGGCAACGCAGCAGTCAAAAACAGAAGGGGAAGTAGCTAAAGGAGCTTGTAATACCAAATAACAAGACACACCTGAAAGCACCGGAGTCAAGGCCCCAAAGATGTTACTAGGAGTTCTGCATAGGACTGCAATGGATCCTTTAACTGAGATCAACAGAGCCAGAGGTCTGGACCAGCAATCTCGGTTCTTATGACAGTGAGCAAGGAATTGCAAACTAACACCAAAATGCAAGCTCAAAGCAAAATTTATTGAAGCACAGCAATAATCATCAGAAGAGCGGGCTGATTTCTTTTTCTTTTTATTTTTTGTCTGTGAGATTCACATTTATTTATTTATTTATTTATTTTTCCCCATCAATTCATCATTTATATCATGTATAACTCCCAATGCAATCCCTCCCCCCTTCTCCCCCCCATGATAGGCCCCAGTGTGTGATGTTCCCCTTCCCAAGTCCAAGTGATCTCATTGTTCAGTTCCCACCTATGACTGAGAACATGCGGTGTTTGGTTTTCTGTTCTTGTGATAGTTTGCTAAGAATGATGGTTTCCAGCTGCATCCATGTCCCTACAAAGGACGCAAACTCATCCTTTTTTATGGCTGCATAGTATTCCGTGGTGTATATGTGCCACATTTTCTTAACCCAGTCTGTCACAGATGGACATTTGGGTTGATTCCAAGTCTTCGCTATTGTGAATAGTGCCGCTATCAAACAGAGAGCCAAATCATGAATGAACTTCCATTCACAATTGCTTCAAAGAGAATAAAATACCTAGGAATCCAACTTACAAGGGATGTAAAGGACCTCTTCAAGGAGAACTACAAACCACTGCTCAGTGAAGTAAAAGAGGACACAAACAAATGGAAGAACATACCATGCTCATGGATAGGAAGAATCAATATTGTGAAAATGGCCATACTGCCCAAGGTTATTTATAGATTCAATGCCATCCCCAGCAAGCCACCAATGAGTTTCTTCACAGAATTGGAAAAAACGGCTTTAAAGTTCATATGGAACCAAAAAAGAGCCCGCATTGCCAAGACAATCCTAAGTCAAAAGGACAAAGCTGGAGGCATCACGCTACCTGACTTCAAACTATACTACAAGGCTACAGTAACCAAAACAGCATGGTACTGGTACCAAAACAGAGATATAGACCAATGGAACAGAACAGAGTCCTCAGAAATAATACCACACATCTACAGCCATCTGATCTTTGACAAACCTGAGAGAAACAAGAAATGGGGAAAGGATTTCCTATTTAATAAATGGTGCTGGGAAAATTGGCTAGCCATAAGTAGAAAGCTGAAACTGGATCCTTTTCTTACTCCTTATACGAAGATTAATTCAAGATGGATTAGAGACTTAAATGTTAGACCTAATACCATAAAAACCCTAGAAGAAAACCTAGGTAGTACCATTCAGGACATAGGCATGGGCAAGGACTTCATGTCTAAAACACCAAAAGCAACGGCAGCAAAAGCCAAAATTGACAAACGGGCTGATTTCTGAGAAGTGAAATCAGCTCCCTTAACAGAGCACAGGTGCTTTTAATGGAGTTGGTGGGAATGAGTTGAGGCTTGGGTTGTGTTTGAGTGACAGGATAATATCAGTTAATTGGCAGTTTATGGTTTTATGACTGAAGTTAAACTCTGCATATATTTTACCCATAATTCATTAAAAAGCCTATTCAGGGGACAAAACTGCATGTAAATTTTATTATAATGCCTGTATAAGGAGGATGGGATTACCTGGGGTTACAGCCTAGATGGACTGGGCATGTGACACTTCAGTGGATTTTCATCTGTGCCCCAGGTTTTCATTCTCCAGGATGTGCTGGTCATAGACTTTACCACAAACTCCATCTATTAGGGTGGAGTTAGGGTGGTCTTGGGGCTGAACTTAGGTGGTCCGGGGTCTGTCTTAGGACAGCTCTTGTGCTTTCTTCTCTCACCACCCAAGCTGCTAATACCTGTGTAACTAACCATTTATTTCAAGGATTTTCATTTTTCATTTAACAGATTTGGCATGATGTTGATAATATTCTTGACCAGGTAAGTGTCTGAGCATAAAAATGGCTTCTGTATTTTTCTTTTCTTATGTTAACATCACACTCTCTTGATAATTATACAAATATGATGTCTTACAATCAACTAGTATAATCTTTCTGCTTGACTTTTTTTCTTCAAGAATGGCTATCTAATGTTCTTTAAGTATAAGAAATTTCAAACACAGCTTGCCAATTTCTGCAAATAGACTGCTAGAATTTTGAGATAAATATTGTAATAAAATGACGTATTAACAATTGTGAATCTTTCTATTTGTGAAGACTGATTAATCTCTCAATTTGTATTCTTTTTAATTCCTTTTAGTATTATTCAGAAATACATTGATTTGTTTTCCTTTGGGTAGATACCCTATAGTGAGATTGCTGAATTGAATGGTAATTCTATTTTTAGATTTTGTCATAAAGTAAAATTTATTTTTAAAATTCAGAGAACACCCAGCCAAGAACTTACTAGCATTTAATTTAATCAAAATATATTACATGAAGATTATAAAATATGCATAAAGAATGTAGTTTATGTTACATTTATATGGATTCAATAAAAATTAGTTCAAATATAACTATTTTAAACCAGCATACATCTACCTAAATTCTCTAGTTATTGTTTAACACCCGGGAATTATTCTTGTCTTATTCTATTGAATATGTCAACTTTGGTTATCTAACTTTCATTAGTAAAGTAAGCCCTTACTTTTATTGCTTTGAAATTTGTTGCTGGAAAAAGTTAAATGTGGGTATTGATTTTTCTTCATGCGATTTCTAATTGCTTATTTCCTGCACCAGTTGATATAATTGTGCATTAATGATTTCTTGTTCCTTCGTTTTATTACTAGTCTGTAAATGTTTCTCAGATAAGCTAAAAATAACATGCTTTAAAATAAAGATCTAAAACTAATGCTGTTTTTCTAAGTCTTTGTTTTTCAAATAAAAGATATAGATGTAAACAAATGGAAAAACTTGGCAAATTATGACTTCCTCTTTACAGAGAGAAATATCTCTTTCCATTCTTCTTTCTCCTACCTTAGGTCTTACTACCCATGTTATGGGTTCCATGCAGTAGAAGCGACTGTATCTTTACTTCTCTTCCTCCACGAGTCATAGAAAGATTCTATGATCTGAGTTTACAAGATATGTAAAGGAAGTCAATATATGTAGAACCACCTTCTGCATTCACTGCAAAAACTAATTTTAATATTATTATTCCATACAAATTAAAATAATTATTTGATTTTCAAAGCATAACAGTGAGCTCATAATTACTGTAACTAGTGTTCTGTTTCTTGAAGCACCATCTATTTGATTCAATGAGGGAAAGCAAATAATTATTTGAGAAACACACTAGCTAAAACACTGCTATCTGGAGGTTCTTGTCATGACCCAGTGTAAATGCACTCTCTTCCTCCTCTAGATTTTGTTTATCCTCTCTTTTGTAAAACTATACCGTAATTCCCATCAGACTAGAAACCCATTCTTTAATGCCAAAATGCTCCGTTTTTTTTTTAAGACTAAAGAAAGATGTCTATTTGTTTTATAATGAACATTTCAAAACTACATGTATAATATGTATGATTATTCAGAATTTAAATAGTTTTTTGGTTTCATCATTCTCTGTCTTTATTTTCCATTCCATCAATCAGTACTGAGACAGATAGTTCAAAATATTGTTTAAGCTGATAAATACTTGGCTTAGATTTCCAGCTAATATTCAGGGTAGACTGGCCAGTTATGCTAGGACTTGAACCAAAAAGCCATCTCATATCCTCTATGAGTTGTTACAGGATTCTGCGGAATTTTATTACTCTGCCTTTGCGAGTAGGTAAGGGACACACACAGCTCAACAGACTCACCCTTGCTGTGTGAAATGGTTATTCGAGAGCGTGATCTTCTCTCATACCTCTAATTTCACTTTGGTTGTGTTCCAACCTGGAAACCTCAAAAAATGATATGATTGGCGGGGGGCGGAGCAAGATGGCCGAATAGGAACAGCTGCAGTCTCCAACTCCCAGCGCGAAGGACACAGAAGACCGGTGATTTCTGCATTTT
>NW_012114400.1:5234836-5266453 GCF_000951035.1 Colobus angolensis palliatus | reverse complement strand
TATATAAAAAATAAAGAAGGAATGGAAAGTTTAGCATTTATTCTAGATAGTCAGGTGCCCAGCCAAACATTTTGTTGGCATAGAAAAAGGAAAGAATGATTATTGAGGGAGCAATTAAGAATCACTGTCAAAATAGCATATCGTTAAAGTATATTCTGAGTGAAAAAACATTACATATAGAGTTTTACATTTTTCTCATTTCCCAGCATAACAAATTGCCACATCAACTTCTTGTTTCCTGTTGTTAACATATTTGATGGACAATTTGCTGTAAAATGTAATGGCAGTGGAGGAAGAGGGTTGGTTAATAATGTGCTTGCTGGCACTTGTTCTATTTAGTGTAAAACATAAATTGATTACAGAGGTACAAACATGCATTGGGTTTTACATTCTTTCATAAATAGGATTCTAAAATATTGAAAAGTGTTGTTTTGAATGAGCTGAATATAAAACAAAACTAGTTTATCTGAATAAAACATGAGGAAGTGGAAAGAATTTCTGTGGACCACTGCCCTTATAAAAATTCATTACTTTGTATATACTGCTGCTTCTTGTATTTACATGAGAGACTTAAACATTTGATTAACTATTTCATTAACAAAGTTATTCTTATTTCAAAATGTTGAGATATTTAAGTTTAGACATATAGAATGATAAGAGAGACAATGATAAAACTATTAATATCTTCACTGGATTTCATGCAAGGAAAGAGTAAAATGCCTAGATCTCCATGCTGTGGTAACAGACCACCAATTTTAATACCATGAGATATTCACAAAGTAATGTTGTTACTTGATTTTTAGACAATGAGGTTTTTTGTTGTTGTTGTTATTTTCAAAGCAAACTAATTTTTTAGTTAAAAGGCTAATTGAATTTAAGTCAGGTTAGATGGTAAGTGAATGAAGATATAAGTGAAGGACAAGTAAACAAGGGAGAGGAATTTTATTTTATATATATGTATTTTTAAATAAATACCTATTTCAAGGTCTAAAGAAGCAAGAAAAGAGTAAATAACAATTGTGGAATATCTGTGACTTTCGTATTTTCCTGGAAAGTTATATCTGTAAGAAAAAATAAATTGCAATAATCCAAATATTTCTCAAGTTTTGTTAAAATTTAGCAAACAAAGTCCCATTATGCCTTCATTATAATTTAATACTAATTAGTGATGTATTTACCTTCTAGCAAAAACAACAACCATAAAGATTTGGATTTGGTGAATTTTAGAAATTTCATGCAATGTAATTGCCAACTAATACTAGTCAAGATATAACTCAAGAAACATGATATCCTATTTTTACGAATCCCGTATGCCTTCCTGAATATCTAATATTGTAGAAACATAACAAAAAATATGTTTAATATTATGTTTTAACATTCTCTTTTATAAAATGTGTAGTATTAAATTTGTAATTATAAGGAATTACAAATGAACATAATAAATATTGCAGAATTTAATCACTGCAATGATTAAATCTTAAAACTGAAATCTGTTATAAATCATTAGTATTAGGAACAACATTTTCTTTTGAAATTTGTATATATTTACATCAATAGGATGAAATGAATAATCCATCATTACTGTGTCAATAAAAAACAAGATATTTACCTTATGGTTGAATAGATGCAAATATAAGATAAATAGTTTAAGCAAAAATAAACAAGAGTCCTACATTTCTATTTAAATTTCACATATCATTGAAACTGATCAAATGTTATAGTAACATACATATACTTTTATATATAAAATGACTTCCAGTTTTTCTATTAGACATATCTAGAAATAACAATTAAGAGAGTAGAAGAGCAGTGGAATGAGTAGCTTGAATTTTGGCCTCTACCTATACTTTTACCATTTAAAGCATTTTTTTGATGTAAAGACTAATTCCAGAATTAGGGCAGAAAAAAACACAAAATAAGACCAAGGGATATTACTGCAGCAAAGTAAAAGGAAACTGTAAAACACTGCTATCTCTGTGGAGAAAAATGTGTTCAGAGTTAGAGGTAAGTTAGAGAAAAGATGAAGTTTCCACTGGTCAAAATGGAAAAATAAGGAAAATAAATAATATGAATTGAAAGACATCAAATACGTTTAAATTAATGAGTTTTAAAAAAATATATCAAAAATAAATTTATACAAATCAAAAAAACACAAATTCTTCTTGATCTCCTTTGGAGAATACTAGCAAATGAATGCATTATTTTGAAAAGTATTCAATAATTTCTTTAAAAGCAAGTATTTTATATACTCTGAAAAAATAACATATACTAAAAAGTTATTCATTTCATTACATTAAGTTTTTGTTTCAAGTGTTTAATAAATGAGAAAGGAATTATGGAGTAAGAAAAGCATAATTTCCAGCAACAGTTAGAAAGATAGATCTAAAGAGAAGCCTTTCTTTTTCACATTAAAACAACAGCAATAAGAAAACACATACCATCACCTATGAAGTATTCTTGCTGAAAAATTGAACCAAAATCGGATTAAATCTCTAGATCTAACTATATGCTTATATGACAAACAAGGGAAAGAGGAGAATACTAAACAACATCATTGGAATACCTTCAGTAAGAAGAATATGGATCACTCTTCTTGGCACACATCATGTTCATCCACATTCTTTGGAAAAAGCAAATCATATGGTCAAGCATAATGGTATCACACAGGGCTCTATACTTAGCCCACAAGAAGGACATGTATGCTCTGGGAGGTAACGAATAATTATAAATAAATAATTTAACCTACCACAGGACTTTTCCACTTCTTTCTTCTCACTGCACTATTCTGACTGGAATACTTTTAGATTTATTTGAAAAAAATGGCAAGTTATATCTACACACATTTAACTTGGTAAATGTATGGGTAGCCACTGAACCAAGGAATATAATTTAAAATATTCCAATGGTTTTCAGAATGAGAGATCATAAGAATTACCTTGGAAGTTAAGATAGATTCTTTAAGGATACAGATTATTTGAAAAGCTAATAATATGCAGACAGGATTGAGAATCCTAACTGTATTAGTCTGTTTTCATGATGCTGATAAAGACATGCCCAAGATGGGAATAAAAAGAGGTTTAATTGGACTTACAGTTCCATATTGCTGGGGAGGCCTCACAATCATGGCGGGAGGCAAAAGACACTTCTTACATGGTGGCAACAAGAAACAATGAGGAAGAGGCAAAGCAGAAAGCCTTGATAAAACCGTCGGAGCTCAGGAAACGTATTCACTGCCACGAGAACAGTAGGAAGGAAACAGCACCCACGATTCAAATTATCTCCCACAGGGTCCCTCCCACAACATGTGGGAATTAATGGAAGTACAATTCAAGACTTGGGTGGGCAGACAGCCAAATCATATCATTCCACCTCTAACCCCTCCAAATATTATGTCCTCACATTTCAAAACCAATCATGACTTCCCAGTGGTCCCCCAAAGTCTTAACTCATTTCAGCATTAACCTGAAAGTCCATAGTCCAAAGTCTCTTCTGAGATAAGGCAAGTCCCTTCTGTCTATCAGCCTGTAAAATCAAAAGCAAGTTAGTTACTTCCTAGATATAATGGGGGTACAGGTATTGGGTAAATGCAGCCATTCCAAATGGAGAAATTGGCCAAAACAAAGGGGTTATAAACCCCATGCAGGTCCAAAATCCAGCGAGGCAGTCACATTTTAAAGCTCCAAAATTATCTATGACTTCAGGTCACACTAATGCAAGAGGTGGGTTCCCATGGTCTTGGGCAGCTCTGCCCCTGTGGCTTTGTATAGTACAGCCTGCCTCCCAGCTGCTTCCACGGGCTGGCATTGAGTGTCTATGGCCTTTACAGGAGAATGCTGCAAGCTGACGGTGAGTCTTCCATTCTGGGGTCTAGATGTTGGTGGCTCTCTTCTCACACTCCACTAGGCAGGGCCCCATTAGGGACTCTGTGTGGGAACTCCAACTCCACATTTCCCTGCCACACTGGCCTAGCTGAGGTTCTACATGAAAGCCGCGCCCCTGAAGCAAACTTCTACCTGGGCATGCAGGCATTTCCATTCAGCTTCTGAAATCTAAGCAGAGATTCCCAAACCCCAATTCTTGACTTCTGTACACTAGCAGATTTGACACCATGTGGAAGCTCCCAAGGCTTGTTGCTCGCACCCTCTGCCAAGGTTGGGGCTTGCACCTTTTCTTTTGTAAATTGTCCAGTCTCCGGTATGTATTTATCAGCAGTGTCAAAAACGGACTAATACAGATGCCATTCCCAGAGAAAATGTATTTAAATGCTAACACAATATAAAGACATTTTGCAAATATAAGAACTCTGAAAGCATAACCATGTAAGAAAATACTCAAGAAACCACTGTAAATAAATAAATATGTAAACAGCAATAAAATGTACAAAGTTATGATGTAAGATATTAGTGTGGAACTTCAAGTAGGGAGGTAGATAGAAGCGAAGGTTATATTAATACACTGAGTTGCAGATTATTGTGTCTCTTTTCAATTTTCTGTAGTTTTCATAATGGAATGCAAAGCAATTTATAGATACCCAAGTAAACAATGGTTTGCTTTAATAGGGAATATTTTAATATTGGGATGCTTACCAAAGGTGTTTTTGAAATGCCAGATAATATGGAACTTCTGGAGCATCTTAGTTATGTGCTCAGACTAAATTTTCTTTCTCTACCTTTATCATTGGCAAATGAATGATATATTTTTGTCCTAATGAATGGTTTTCTGTAGGTTTTTAAATTCATGCCAAAGGGGAAAGTTGTGGTAGGCAAATCTATCTTTTAATGTACAACATATCTCAAGTAACTGTAAGTATTTTGAAGATTAATGTAATATGTAGTTACTTATGAAATTGATCCAAATTATGCGTCTAGCTATAAGAAATCTGTACTTTCTAATACAAAGTTCTAGAAGAATAGCTACACATAAGATGAAGTCCATCATTACATTTGTTTAGAAATGGAAAAAATATTTTAAAATTCTGTTGAATTTGAAAGCATAATGAGTGAGTATATTCTAACTTTATATACCCTTTGACATAGTGGTTTGAGGAAACAAAAAAATAGAGACTTTTATATAATATGGTCCATTATTTCATCAAATACTCTTTTAAGCAAATGTTAATATTCAGAGACATTAAATGATATTAAGAATCTATATGATATTAGGTAACAGTTTATAATTTTCAAGTTTACATTTTATTTATTTTGGTACATGACACACACTTTCTGGGTTTAATAATACAGATTAATAATAGAGACATAAGGCAAAAAATCAATGATTATATTCAAATTTTAAAACTATTAACCTTAATATTAAGTTATCTATAAAGATAAAGTACAATTTAATATAGAATTTCCAATGTGTTATGTAATGAAGGCATATATGATGAAAACCTATCCATTCCTGTCTTTGAGAACTTTGAGAATGAGATTCCTTTGAGGAACTATTACTTCACAGTGATGGGCACAAGAGATGAATTTGTGCCAGAAAGATAATTCAAACCAGAAAAACTGAGACTGTGATGTACCATGGGTTCAAGGAAGATATTTCATTCTCTTTATGTATCCAATCTGACTTTCTCAATCAAACCATCCCATTCTCCCACTCTTGTAAGATTTACTTTTATTATATTTCTCAAGCTAAAAATGAAAAAAAGTCAGACTGATTTTTTTATAACACTGCCATTAGAAAAGAGCATTAGAAGCTAATATCAAATGTGTATACAATTTCATAAAGAGATATCTAAAAATATTTAGAAAACATATCTGTTATTTATGTAACATGGAAGACGTTTTTTTTTTTCTAAAATGTCATATTACAGCTGATACTGTTCTGCAAAATTGCTATATCCTGTCACAAATGACTTCTGAGATACAAGAGCAAAAGCTTAAAACCTGTTATTTAAAGAAAATTGTTCAATAAACCATATTTTTTATAATTTTAAAAATCTTATAGTGTAAAAGTATTTCTGTTGAAAGAGAAAAAGACAAACAAAAATATTGCGGATAACTCATAGAACTAACATCTTTTAATTCATCCCTATCATTGATAATTTATTTTATGTTTTACATTTCCTGACCTATCCACCACTGTTAAGTAGAGAATTGTAGCTATATAATCTGACTCAGATATAATCAAATAATTAAAATGTAAGGATATGATAAATATGTAACTGCATTTTACATGCATAGTTTGTAAGTCTCTTCATCATAAATAATATTACACAAATAATATGTTTACAGATGTGCATATAAACTATATAAAATACGAAAAGATGTATGTGACTCAGATATTATCAACCGGTTTTATGAGTGAAAAGCCGAATGAAAACTAGAAAGTTGGATAAAAATAAGAGAAATATAAATTAAATTAAAATACATACATTAAATAATTACTTTTTAGTTATTGTACATGATTGTGGATAATAGCCAAAAGTAGGCCAATTGTGTCATAGACTTGTATTTTTCAAGGAGAACTTAAATAAATTCTAAAGTTATTTTTTGTCTTAGGTAGACAAATTTTTAAAATTCTTCTTTCAATGTATTCTTCTAAGTTTTAGGCGTTTGCAGTACATCAAATAAAACTGAGGCACGTATAACTAGTTAATACACTGACAAACACATGAAGTGCAATATCAGGAAAATTCAGATAATCCTGTCTGATGTAGGCTAGGTAATATGTTCCACTTGTCATGTGATAATGTGTTTTTATTTTGCGGATAAATAGCTATTCAAGGCAATCACTTAATAGCTGACCATTTGTCCCATAAATATATACACCTACTATGTACCCACAAGAATTAAAAATTGAAAAAAATGTAAAAGAAAAAAATAAAGTGACTTTGCTGAAAAACTCTTCTGACAGATGCTTGCTTCTATGAATTTTGAATTTGTTCCCCTTATGGCTTTATAAAATTATCTTTTTAATTTGAAGATAGAAAATAAAAGGTGAACTTCTTCATATTTATCTGTATTTCTTCTTAACAGACCTTTTATCCATTTAATAATCATTTCAGTTGAGAATGTGTTTTGTTTTTCTTCACAAATTGTCTTTTAAAAGAAAACTGACCTGCCAAAAAACATTTTTAAAGTGTGGAGATTTAATTTACTAAGGGAATCCAAGGATAAAGATTCATCAAAAAAGGCAAAAGAGAATTATATTTATCATAAATATTAACATTATGTATGAAGATACATATTCATTAATGATACATACCATTAGACTTATTTTTAAGCACCATAATATTTTTTCTCAAAATTTTCTGTGAAAACTTAAGAACTTTTAAAACAATATTTCCCATTGTGTCATTCAGAAATGTATTACACGTTTTTAGAAGATAATATTTAGTATCATAACCAATTAGCCTCTTGGAATATTGTGAAAGAACTTTCTACTTCCTACCTTTAAAAATCACGTCATGATAAGCATGGCAACAGTTAACATGACTGTGGTGGTTATTGCTGTACCTATTTTGCAGCTCCAGAAAGTCTGTGGAATATTAATAATTCTGTTTATTCTTTAAAATCTTATTGATTAGCAATAATTAATATATCATTGAGTTTATAATTATAATACAGAAATAATCCCTATTTTAATATTCTTTAAGAATAAATGAAAACATATCATTCTGATACCACGATTTTATTTAGCACATTAACTCAAATTCATACATCCTGCTCTTACATGCTACCTATCTTTTATTCCTAGATTGCCAATTTCCTAATACAGTTCTGCTTTTCTCATTTGAAATTCCAAAGAATATTGTTTACCTCTCCATAGAGTTCATCAATTTATGCCATTTGTTTTATCTTATAGACTCCCATGAGATATATATGGCTATACAACAATGTCGTTACTATCTATTACGTTTTAAAATGTTGATTTATGATAGACTAAGCTTAGAACATTTATAACAGTTGAGTCTTTAAAATTATAATAAGACATTAAACTGTTAATGAAAATATAGAAAAAAACATATTATAGGTTTATTATTTCTACTGCAGGTGGTATTTATGATATTACTAGTAGTCGAGAAATATGTACATTTAAATGAAGGGTAAAATTGGAAACATAAATTAGTCGTGTACTAAAGGACTGTTTTACTTGTTGACTTTCCAGATAAATCAGAAGTCTATTGCCACAAACCCCAAGAGCAAGATGAGTGCAATACAGTGCATATATATATATATGTATATATATGTGTATTTTTTTTTTTTTTATTAAAGCAGTAGTCTTGACTTGTTAATAATGGAGAGAATGGTATCTTACAAGCTGACCAGTCAGGCATCGAAGAAAAATGACTCAATACATTTTAAAAATCTGTGCAGTTTCTCTCCAATTATTTTTTAATGTGCCTTTTGACAAATTGTCAGCAGTGAAAGTTAGCAGACTTTACTTTTATGACCATCACATTTTGCAACCTGTCAAGTGATGAGTAGCATGGTTCTGAATAGGAAGAATGCAGTAAAGAAAAAGGTTTGCAGGGTAGAATTTATGACAACAGGACATGTATTTTTCTGACAGAAAGCAAATGTGAAAGGTGGTATGAATCAGAATTAAAATGTCTTCACAGTGCATGTGAACAACATGAGCTACTGTTGAAAATAGGATTTGAGTAAGAGAAAAGCATAACAATTTTTATAATATGTAGAAGCTTGTGTGCCTAAAAGGCCTGTTAACTAACAAATCAATTTCAGCTTTCCTTGGGTATGATAGATCTTTGTTCCTAATCATGACAGGTTTAAATGTATACACCCATGTGTACATATTAAATAGACACACATATTTAGGTACTAGTTTGGGAATATGATGAATTATGATAGTAATTATGGTATCTTGGCTAGCAGAAGTAAAAGATTATATTTTTAGAAACCGTTTACAAAAGTTTACATGATTTTTGCTCATATATATAATATTCCATTGACCATTACTGGGAAATATAAATAAAATATTTAAAAGTGACATAAATAGGATCATAAGCAATACTCAAGGTATGGCTGCTTTTCATATTAACCTTTTTGGTACTTAGAGCATGCTTTTTGTTTTTTCTTTGCAGCTAAAGATTTGCAATTTGCCTCTTTCCTTCTCTTTCTTTATTATCAACTCAAAGCTTAACTGAAGGAATAACTTCCTATTCATCATTTTCAACACCAGCCTGTCCTACAAAAAATAATAAATTACTTTCTCTTCAAGGTGTTTTCTTTCTGAAAATATCATAGTGATTCTTACTTGCCCATAATGTTGCCTAACTTTTTTCAGGACTTCTGATTATCTGTAACTATTTCTATTTTAACCACATTTTACATGCATGGTTTTTAAGTCTCTTTATCATAATTATTATTATGCCCATTTTGCTAATAACGATCTTAAATTCAAAATGATTTTCCTTTGATTACATAGTTAAGACATAATGAGATTCATGTTGAAATTCTGTTCAGTCTGAATAAAATGATTTAACCGGACTACTTTTTCCATAAATGAGAACATGAGAAAGAAGTCCCTTTCAGCAAAGTTCAATGTAGAGTTGCAACCCTCTTTTTCCCCATCAAGAAAGGCAGTTTCACCATTTCACTAACCATTGTCTAATAAGGTATGACCTCCACAGTCCCTTAAAAGGAAAAATTCAGAATTAAAAAAATATACAATACAACTTCCAATTAAATATATTTATGCTTGAATTCAAATAACAATAATGGTTGTAGATAAGGAGAAGAGGAGCATGGCCAAGCAGCCTAGTTTGTTTATGACTTTTAACCCATAATCCTATGAACTTGTACAAAGTTACAGAGCATGTATTAGTATAGGTGAGTTCACTAACCTATTAAACTCCAAACATTTGAATTTAATTTAGAGAACTAAAGCTACTTGCTAAAGACACAATAAATTCAAATCAATTATTTTTTTATTTATCTATTTTCCTTTTATTTATTTTAAATTTATTTTGACTGTGTGATGCTTTGTTAAATGTATAAATATATACATGTTAATCTGCACTTCCCCCAGGTCATATATTATAAAGTTCACAGAAAACATTTTTATAAAAATCTGTCTAACATTAAAATATCTATCTGATTTGACTGCTTAGAAAGGAAAATAGAAATGCTTTCATGACCTAAGGGAACAGATATGTAGCAGGAAAAAATTAGCTATTGATTTTTCAGATTCAGAATTAAATTATTTATTTCTAATATAACTCTATTCTCCTAAGAGTTAGGCTATGTAAATATATTTTTCTTAGGAAAGAAGAAAGTCAGGTTTATTTGTTTACACGTACTTTGGAAAGAGGAATATTGATGACTATTTTTTAACTGTAAAGACCTAGGCACAGTTTTGTTTTTTTTTTAACTATCTGAGTATATGTAAAAAATAACAGCATTAGAGTGAATAATATATAAATATATATTTGTATGGTTTTTAACTATAGTAACTACTTTGTTAATATTTTTCACTTATCCCATTTATAGGGAAATAAATTCAAATTTTCTGTAATAACCATAAGCTGTTCTTTTCATATTGGTCTAGTTTTATTTCCTATATGCAGATAGAATCTTCTGAAAGTAGTATTCTACCAAAGGGCCCTCTTTTTTTTCCCCCTAATTCTAGAAACAGATGTGATGATGGGCCCAGTCTGGTATAATTGAGTTAATGTCAATACTTACATAAAAATAATTAGAAAAGTTCTAAAACTGAGGGTGGTGTTGAGATGAAAGGATTATTGAGAAACACTGCACCCATATGATAGTATAAGAACTAGATGCATTTTACCATAAAATTCAACTATGCATAGATACATAATAAAAGTAAAAGTATTTTACATATTTCCTCTATAACAGATAATCTTCTCAATGTTTTTTACAGGTTTTCTCATTTTATCATTTGATACATGCAATAAAATCTCAGGAGGTTATACTGGTGTTCTACTTATGTGACCAATTTTCAGTGTTTCTTCTCTAAGAACTTAGAAAAAAAACTAGCCACTATTTAAATAATATATCACTAGCCTTTTTTCTGTTTGGTCTTAATTTTATTTCTTAAGGATTTTTCTTTTGTCACAAGTATGCCTTTTGTCTCAGAATCACCAATATTTTTAGGACCATTTGTGAATCTTGGTAAATACTGTTTTGTCCTTTAGTTCAAGAAACGTGCCTGCAGAAAGCAGCAGTAACTATTTGAAGACCATAAGAGACACTTCAACAGTTTTTGTAGAATGAATAAATGGCTTTTCTTTTCTTTTCTTCTTCTTTTTTTTTTTTTTCCAGTATCTCTAGATGAAAGAACTAGAATCAACAGATGTGTGCTGCAGGGAGAAATGGTAAACAAGAGCTTTCATTAAATCAGAGATGTCCCAAAGCTGTCAAAATGAAAAACAAATTTCTTTACAATAAAATACTGGATTTGTTTCATGTTTACTGGGAAAAATGTGACTCTATGTAAGAGGAAAAAGGTATGAAACCATAATCATCTAATAGAGCTTCAAATATTATTTCAAAACAATAAATAAATATGGCTAATTCCTGCAAAATTATCTCTTAGTGGAATATCCGTGAGATCCCTTCTTTGAGAAGCAAAATTATTTCATGTCCTCCACTTACTGATGGGCTAATATTTAGCAAGTCATGTATGTTTATAAAATAAATATTCAGGTGACAAAAGGAAAGTAATAAACCTAGCTATCAAGGTTTTTATTGTTATACAACAGGAACTCAGACAAAATACATAAAATCAATGCGATCTTTAAGTAGAACTATTGGTATTGATAAATACTATATTCATGTACTGAAATAATTTCATGCGTTAATTTACTTAAAATAATAATATATAACTTTTATTAAAATGTAAATATTATCAATATTTTCATATCACTACAATACTGTGAGTCAGACTTGGTTATCCAAATTTTATACATAAGAAAACAGGCAGTCCGGCGCGGTGGCTCACGCCTGTAATCCCACCAGTTTGGGAGGCCGAGGCGGGTAGATCACAAGGTCAGAATATCAAGACCCGGCTAACACGCTGAAACCCCATCTCTATTAAAAATAACAAAAATATTAGGCGTGGTGGCGATCGCCTGTAGTCGCAGCTACTGGGGAGGCTGAGGCAGGAATATCACTTTAATCCTGGATGCAGAGGCTGCAGTGAGCCGAGATCTTGCCACTGCACTCCAGCCTGGGTGTCAGAGTCAGATGCCATCAAAAAAACAAACAAACAAACAAAAAACACAAAAATTAGCTGGGCGTGGTGACAGGAGCCTGTAGTCTCAGCTACTTGGGAGGCTGAGGCATGGGAATCACTTGAACCAGGGAGGCAGAGGTTGCAGTGAGCCAAGATTGTGACACTGCACTCCAACCTGGATGACAAAGCAAGACTTTGTCTCAAAAATAAAAGTAAAAAATATAATAAAATGCTAGAAATTAAAAAAGAATTGCACAGAAATAAATAATTCCTTTGATAACTCACCTGTAAATTAGACATAGCCAAGGAAAGAATCAGTGGGCTTAAAGATATGTTGATAGAAACCTGGACTGAAATGCAGAGAGAAAAAATAACGAACAAAGCAACTGAGCCAAATAGTCAAGAATTGTTGGATATTGATAAAACATATAACATGCATTGGAAGTATCAGATGGATCAGAAATAGACAAATGAGCAAGACAAATATTGAATTATTTGAAATATTCATTGTTGAGAAATTTTCAAAATTAATGACACACTCAAAACCACAGATTTAGGAATTTCAGAGAATAGCAAGTATGAAAAACCTCAAAAAAAATGGATGCCTAGTCACATGTTTATTTATTACAAAGCAAAGGACAGAGAAAATCTTGAGGGAAGCCAGGGGTTTTGGGGTGGGGTCATGTGAAACTTTACCTTTAGAGAAGCTAAGAATTACATTAAACTTCTTGCAGAAACCATACAAGCAAGAATACAGTGCAGTGAAATATTTAAAGTGTCTGAAGAAAAACCAAGCAATCAAGAATTTTGTATCAAGTTACATTACCCTTAGCATTGAAGAAGAATTAAAGTCTTTTACAGACAAAATCTGAAGGCATTTGTTGGCAGTAAATACAGCTTGCAATGTGTCAAAAGGTATTCTCCAGAGAGAAAGAAAATTTATAGGTCAGTTTTTCATAAAGAAAGGAAGCACATTAGAGAAGGAACAAATGAAGGATTTTCAGTGCAATGCTGAAACTAGAGGTTTTCTTTTGAAAGATCTATGTTTCAGGAATTCAAGAAACAACAGTCTTTTGTTTTGTTTTGGGTTGTTTTGGTTTGTTTGTTTTTGTGCTGATCAATTGCACAGAATTGGATGTGACTCTTGATGATGTCCTCGTATCCTTAAAGGTGTAAACTAAAGTCAGTGATGTATACATTTTCCTATGGATCCTATTCTGACCTTTGGTTGATTTTATTAAGGTAAAGAAGCTGCTTAACTGGGTAATGTCTGTAGACTCAATTTACTTTATTAAATATATTGAAGGGAAAAAAGAAGCAAGAAGAAAGTATACACTGTCATCCAGTCACTACTTAAACAAAACAAAATAAAACATGTAAAACTTTTACTCACATAATGAAACCATTCTCTCCTTAACGATACTAATTTTTTTCTTGACTCACACTAGAATTTCTTCTAAGTGAGCCAGGAGAGTCTTCATGTTTCCCTGGAGGCTAAAATTTGGTTGTATACTTCCATCCCCTCAAACGAAATAAAGAGAGAAAGCACATATCCACACACGCATATTTATGTTTTTCTCTATAATAGCACAGATTTCTCTTCATTTGAAAGAAAGTTATATTTTGTTTAATGTTTTCAAATTTGAAGATAAGAAATATCTATAACTTTTATTTTTTAACTTGGGCTGATTAATATAAAATGAAACATGAGAATATGTATTTTTAAATAAATAATAAGAATATTATGTCATAATTGATGCTATTGAATTGATGCTAATATATATTAGCATACATATATATTCAATAAAGAGGACATAGGAAATATACTGAATTCTAAGTGAATTTTATATCTCTAGTTCTTTAACATGGATAAATTAATATTTTACTTCAAAGAACTTGTTTTTAATATTATACACAGAAGTTATTTTTATAGTGAAATACTAAACACTGAAGAAGTTCATATATTTTCTTTGTTAATATTACTTTCCTCTAAACCCATTGGACCTTCATCTTTATTTATAAAGTACTTTTACTACAAAAAGTAATAATTTTTAGTACAACAAGTAATAATAAGTAACAACCTTTAGTACAACAAGTAATAATTTTTTCTTTGGAATAAGATGCAAAAGTTTTACAATGTGTAGAAAGGAAAAGCAGAGTTTGTATTATTACCCCACATACCCCATGTGAATTTAGACCTCATCAGAGTGGGACTTAAATAATTTCTGGACCTAGGAAGTAAGGGCAGAGGTCAGGTAGGGTATATGGCCATCAATATGAATAAAATACTGCTTTCTTCTCTGAATAATGTTTGAAGAAGAAACTGAGCTGCTACTTGACCCACTGAAATTTGTCTAGGAAAGATACGGACATGTGCCCCAAAGATTAATCACATGACCTTTCTGGATTTCCATTAAGACATAGAGTACATATTATTTACTAAGTGCACATTATAGATAGAGCTTTATACAGGGCATCTGAATGGTGTGCATCCAAATTATGAAAAACAGGCTGCTATTTGAAGTTAATACCACAGATATATTTTGAAAAATGTCAATTTTGCAAGTTCACTTAACATCTTTAAAAATACACCATATTATCTGTATAACATATTTTGTAAAGTAAAGCTATATTTTAACTTTCAGTTAGATAAACGCATATTTTAATAGAAATAGAATGTGTACAGGTTTCTCATGGAATTTATTTTTCCTAGCAGACCAGAAACAAGGAAAAGTGATTCCATTTCACAAATATTACAATGAAATGAAAAATAGAGCTAGAGACCACAACTGTAACAGAAGCAGAGTGAATGATTTCCTGTCCCATTATTCAGCCTCTGTTCCACAGGGCACAGCAGTCATCAATTCAAAACAGGAAATAACAGAAGATTGCAAAAAAGGCTAGAAACTGTAAGAAGTCAGATATGCAGGCAGAATTTAATTATCCGAATTAGAATTTAACCAGTATACCATGGTAAGTCTCTGCAGGTTGGGGAATGCATTGCTATGGGAATGAGTTCCTGTGATATTATCAAGAAATCCTTCAACCATTGCTCATTTTATAAAGTGTGGTTAATGCTGAAACCCACTAATAGAAACTAAACTTTTATACCAGCCTCAAAATGGCCTCCTTCACTAAAATATCCCCTGAATGCTATTACTTTTTTCATGAATGAATGCTTTTGAAAAGGGCAAAAATTACATACATATATGTTATTAATAAACTTAGATATACTGTTTTAATGCAATGTTTGTATTCTTGACATATATGACTATTTAATAATATGGAAATGTTTTTTAGTCCTTCATAGACAAGGAAAGAAAAAATGCATTGTCTTCCTTAACACACAGTCTTTATGGAGTAATCCTACAATATCATGGTGTATTAGTATTGAAGATAAGGGGAACTGTATTGTTTTGTGCCCCTTAGCATTAAGAATAGAACATTATGCCATATTGAATATGAACTGCATTTAAGGCAAATCCATGTCGGTGCTAGGAAAACATAAAGAGAATAGTAATGTATGAAATTATAAACTGAAATTACAAATTGAATCTAAATAATGTTAAAAAGCTGAATGTCAGTAAGGCCATAGAAGAATAAAGAAGTTTATAAAAGAATTGAAATAACATAGTTCACACACAGACTCTCACATATGTTATAAATTATGAGCTGAAATCCACTTTATTGCAAGTGACTACAAGGTTTGTAATTTTCAGAGAAGAAAAGGTAGCTGAGTGACTTTTTTTCTGTCTAGATATTTGATTGAGGTCTGTATTTTTCAAGGTCACTTGGTAGTGATCCATTTAGACGCTACATTCATTTTATCCACAGCCAATTCACTTTTCAGCATCCTCCCTCCTGCTTCCCCTTCCCTCCACACTAATCAATGAGAAGTCAATGTACAAGCATTATATAAAAATAAATCTCCCTTGCAAAGGAGTATGAATCATATTTGAATTGACACAAAATACTTAACATCTAATTATACCAAAGTTTATGGGACAAATGGTTGCTCACGAAAATAGCCATTACTATATACTTAAACAATATACAAGAATTAAAATTGAAAACAATTAAATTATATTTACATGATCACCTTAAGGCAGCAGCACTGGCTATGCACTAAAAGCAAAATGTTCTTCCTGAAAATTGTAGAAATGTCAGGTACGTGCACAGACACATCACATGTAGGAGAGTTACAATAAGCTAAGCATTGCATGATAATATAGCCTTACAGTAATATATAAACTAGAACTCTAGTCAACACTATTAATAGTATATTAGTAATATAATAATTTTAAGATGTGGATATAAAATTATAAAAGTCTATTGATAATGTACTTCTTAGATTACTAGAATTTAAATGAGAACACTTTACTGTTAATAATACTGCAAAAATTAATGGTCCAACATATGGGCCAATTGGCTTGCTAGTTTCCTACCATCCTCCTAACCATCCCTCCTCTTCCATTTCCACATACCCTGGATCCTGGGTTAGGTATCCTATGGGAAGTTTGTGACAGAAGAATCAAATTGCCTACTCAGGAAAAGAGTCAAAACATCTACTCAGGAAAGCTGTTTCACACTGAAACAAGTCAAAAGAGAGAAGAATAAGTCTTGTCAAATCTCCAAGTTGTCCAGTTACTCTGACTATGAGACTATCACAGGGATAACAGGAATTGAGTGCATATTCAGTTCTGTACAATTAACTGGAAGTCTCTACATCCCCTTTTATCATATTGCAGCACTTAAAGTTGAAGTGATAGGATGTATTGGCCATTTTCTGCCAAGATTGTGTTCGTAAATAGTTAACATATTAGGTCTACCCAGGTGAGTTACATCCTAAGCAGAAAATTCATTCATTCTTTTCTTTTAAACTTTTATTTTAAGTTCAGGGTTACATGTGTAGGTTTGTTACATAGATAAACTTATGTTATGGGGATTTGTTGTACAGATTATTTTATCGTCCAGGTATTAAGCCCAGTACCCATTAGTTATTTTTCCCAATTCTCTCTCTCCTCTGACCCTCCACCATCCAATGGACCTCAGTATGTGCTGTTCCTCTCTATGTGTCCATGTGTTCTCATCTATTTGCTCCCACTTATAAGAGAGAACATGCAGTATTTAGTTTTCTGTTCCTGTGTTAATTTGCTGAGATAATGGGCTCCATCTCTATCCATGTCCCTGCAAATCAAATGATCTTTTTTATTTTTTATGGCTGCATAGTATTTCATGATGTGTATGTACCATCTTTTCTTTATCCAGTCTATCATTGATGGGCATTTAGGTTTATTCCGTATCTTTGCTATTATGAATAGTGCTGCATTGAACATATATGTGCACATGTCTTTATAATAGAAAAACATGTTTCTGTGGAGGACGAAAGTAAGAAAATAAGAAAACACAAGGAATTTGTGTTTAGTAGAGATCTATTACTAGCCAAAAGGAAAGAGAAGGTAAACATTACTTCTTACACTCTCTGTTGTTTTCTTCTCTGCGGCTGTGGAAACTAATCATTGAGCCAAACTTGGATCAGGATTGGGACTACCACTGACTAATTTCTTAAATCCATACCCCAATGTGGTCAATTTCTCTTTTATCTTTCTTCCTGCTTCTGCTGGTGAGCAGAGTATACTTTGATACATAAAAGGCTCCAAAAAGGGTTAACTTGGTATGTTAATTAAAATAATTCCAAAGCTACACTATGCCCACGGCTGAAATTTTACCCATTTTTTTCCATCATGCATTACGACCAGTGATGAAGTCCAATATATTTCATAACATGTTCTTCAATTAAATTAAATGAAAACATTGAGACCACAATGATATAATATAAACAACATAGAGATGCTCTTTGAGCTATCTCATTAATACTCTAATATATTGGATAAATTTGCAAGAGCACATTATTTTTAAAAAGGTATGTGTCTGATAATTTAGAGAAATTAAGAGAAATAGATGTTGAAATATCTGGAAAATAAACAGATATATAGACTTGAGCATCATAAAGATAAAACAAAGGCAAACACTAGGAAGCTAGATGGAAAAATATTGACAATAGCTTAGAAGCACAAGAAAGTGAAGCCAAGTAGTCATGGCTAAATTAGGTCAGATACTATTTTTACAAAATGAAAGGCCATACATTTTGCTCAAAAGAAAGGCCATGTATTTTGAAAGAAAGAATGATCACTTTATTTATTTATTTTTATTTTTTATTTTATTTTCAGCGGAATTGCCTGCTATCAAGAAGAGATACTCCATCTTTGGTTGGCGGGGTGGTGGGTAGTGGGGGTGGGGGAGTGGGAGGTGGGGTAGGTGGGAAACAGGGGCTATATAGCTATACAAGCACTTAAGGCACGTATTAAAATAGCAGACAAGCTTGGTTAGGAGAACAAATCCATCATGGCAACCTCCATGGTTTACAATTACAATGAGTAAGAACAATTAGAGATGCCTTTAGTGTTAGTGCCAGGGCAACTAGTGTGTGGTCCAGGACCATCAGGATTCTTGGTTCCATTATTGATATCAGAAAGTAAATTAGCATGAGTAAATATCTCATAGCTCTGAATAAAAACATTGAAGTAACAAAAATTAATAAATTACAGCAAATACACAAACGTATACAGTTACCAAAGGTTGATTTTAATGTAAGATGGGGGAAGAAAGCAAATGACTGGAAGGGTGGGATCCTTTGAATAGCTATTGAAATTCTAACTGATGTAAGGCTATTTTAGATGGAACTAATTGATCAATATTAATAGCAACTGATAGATGTCAGTTAGTACTCAAAACATATATGGCAGATTTATTAAATGTCTGAGAGTCCAAGAGAATTTATTGATTAATAGAAGGCTATAGATGTTTGAAGACAAGATAACTTAGACTGTGGGTTGGCTCCCAAATTAGACAGAGTTGCAGCTGGGAGGTCCTTCACCAAAACTGCAACCTGTGGTGTCTACCCCACATAGCAGTAACAGCTGTGAGCAGGAACCTTAGAGTCTTGGCAGAACAAGAATTTATAAACCCTATATATGAACCCTGTGATGCTCCAATCTGGCTTGTTTAAAAGATAAATGTGGTTTGGAGGCTTGAAATGATTTTTGAGAGCTAAATGCCTCAACTCCTATTATCCCTGTGGTGACCTTGAGGTGTTACTAAAGGTGGAGTCTTGGGCAAATTTCCTCACACTCTCTGATATTAGTAGTGCATATTTTATCATTTCGACTAAAAGAGACAGGTCATTACAGAACTGCATTCAGGTATGCAGGGAGTCATAAAGGCTGCATGAATTGAGACTACTACAGTTTGTTGATGACCTCCTATTAATGTCTGTATCGGAAGGTGGAAATCAGAAATTAACCCAGATGTATTTTAGGGATATTAAAAAATAGGGGATAAGTAGGGAGAAAATCTCAGCTTGTTCAGACTGTAACATTGTACTGAAATTTTAAATTTCTTGAGTAAAAAAGGTATTATACCAAGACAGAGCCAGCTTATTTTTTTCCTTAGGCCAGGAAGTTTAAAGATTCTAAATTACACCTAGGATTACCATTATCTGTATTTATGCTAGCTTGGTACTTATTTCATTTTGTTGACAGCAATCAGGACTAGCCTGAGAATAATTAAATGATGAAAAAAAAAAAAAAGACATAATCTAAACAAAACTTGGAGAGTTTGCTGATCTCTCTTCGGTAAAAAACCTATAGTCAAAACTTGCCTGAGGCATTTGCCTGCTAAGAATTTAGCAACAAAGATGTGAGGATTGAGTGGCATGAACAACTATGAGTTCCATGTTATTGGAAATACCTGGAACTCTTCGAAAAAGGACAGAACATCTAGAACCAGCTACCATATGATGCTCCGATTACTTTCAGAATAAGCATACATGGACATGTCATTTTCCACTGTACTGCTTAGTAGTTTCTATATTAAGCACTCCGGAGATTGCTTTGAAATAATCTGAGGGTTCTGAACCTAGGCAGGGAGGCTAATTACTCAAGTTATGTCATATGAATACATTCTCTTACCAGAAAAAAAAAAAAAAAAAATCTCATTTTACATATCAACCAAGAGACCCAAACTAGTTTCAAAACAGGTGTAATATGACATGAACTTCAGAGTAACTATTTAGTAGAAATATAGAATTTTCTTAAATCTGGTTAAAAATAAGTAAAAAAGAAGTCCAATTTCTGTCAATTCAGATTTATGAGACTGCAGAGAACACTAAGTTGCTGCTTTTTTCTAGCAACTCAGAGCTGCAAATTGACAAATGTCCCCAAAGAAGGAATCCCACTGGGAACAGCTAGACTCATCTCACTAAAGTTTCCTCTTTCTAGGATGTTGTACCATCAAGTCCACAATGACTTGACTGCTTTTTCATATGTTTAAATAGCTGGCCTTTCTGTTTGCTTGCTTTTACTTAATCCAGATTTTAAAGATTTTTGTTTGTGACAGTCTAATACAAATACTTAATCATATACAAAATATATAACTTGAATTATCTGTGTAGTTTTACTTGAGATTTTCTTTTATGAGTAAAGATGAGCATCTTTTCACATAAGTAAGTTGCATATAAATGTACTATTCTTTCAATCATGTTCATATCAACAGACTTTTCCATTATCTTATTTATCTTTTCCTTTATTGACTTTCAGGAACTTTATACATTGAGGAATTAACCGTTTTTGAAAAATGAATTGAAAGTTTTTTTTGTTTTTTTTTTCTCAATTAATCGTTTTGTCTTCAGAATTGCACCACTTTCTTCCTTTCTCTGACACCCTCTGAAAAAGTTTAGGAAGTGTTTGTTTCTGTGTTGACCGTTCTTGTTAACTTTTTCCTTCACAGCTCCTGGATTGTGAGTGACAGATATGTCTTCCCCACTTTAGATTAATGATAGAAAACTTCACTCTTCTACTCTAAAGTTTTTTTTGGTTTATTTATGATTTAAATGTTGATCCACATGGATTTTTCTTAATTTACATCAAGAAGAAACAATCCAACTGAATATTTTTTAATCAATGCCATCCAGTTTTCTCAATAGCATGTCTAAGCACTACAATTTCAAACTGGTTTACGTTAGGACATTTGTGCTACACTAAATTATCTGATTATTTGGGTCCGCTTGGATAGTTTCTTCTTCAATTTCATTATTTATTGTTTAATCCATGTATGCAGCAAACATCACTTTTAGTAATTAAAGCTTGTTTACTTAATTTACGTATTTTTTGTAATCACGTTTTGCTACTTCCTATCTCTGCACCTATTTTACACATTTTTGTTACTAGTTTTTAAATAACTCCAGTACCATGTAGTCTTTTTGAAAATAAGAAGTAGCAATATTTTATTAGAATCATATTAAACTTATGCATTATAGATAGCTATTTTTACAATGGTGAATCTTCCTTCACAAACGTTGATATGACTTTGCATCTGCCAGTTCTCTTAATTTTGTGCAGAATCTTATTCTGAAAACTTACAGAATAAAATCAATGGTCATTTAAGGCTTCTGAATAGGAATCACACTTTGAAAAATTTTCCTAATTTTGATATTTTATATACAGAGAGTTGAATTTACAGATGTAGTCACAAAAGTTTTGTAGTAACATAATTTAGGAGCTTAAGTTTTTATGTCTGAATCATGTCATTTTAAAATACAAATTATGAGGTAAGTACCCAGCACTTATTTTTCAAATATTTCTAGTTGCCCCACATCATTTACTGAACATTTTACCTGACTCCTTCAAAACTCCTTGTAATTTAAATCTTTTTCTGGTATTGGACTCTCTCTCTGCTAACGTTTTAAATTATCTTATTTTTCTCATTTTTATTTCTTTCTTTTCTTTCTTTCCTAACACAGCTAATTCTTGAATAGAAAATCTGGCCGGCCCGGTGGCTCACGCCTGCAATCCCAGCACTTTGGGAGGCCAAGGCGGGTGGATCACGAGGTCAGGAGTTCAAGACCAGCCTGGCTAACATGGTGAAATCCCATCTCTTCTAAAAATACAAAAATTAACTGGGCATGGTGGCGTGTGACTGTAATCCCAGCTACTCGGGAGATTGAGGCAGGAGAATTGCTTGAACCCAGGAGGTGGAGGTTGCAGTGAGCCAAGACTGCGCCACTGCACTCCAGCCTGGCAACACAGCGAGACTCTGTCAAAAAAAAAAAAGAAAAGAAAAGAAAAGAAAGGAAAAGAAAAGAAAATCTGTAGTTCCTCTCATTACTTTCACTTTTCACACTTAGTAAAGCTTCAAATCCTTCCTCCAGTGCATAGACTCTATTGAAAACTATCAGGAAATAATCACCATTAAACTCCCAAATGAAAAACATAGTTTATTTAAAATAATAACATTTCCTCACCATTTCATCAAACCTATCATTATGAAGCTGTCTCTTTACTCCTTGCAGTTTCTCCCAATGTACTGTTCAAAATACATGAGGAAATTGAGAGGGCAAGCCACAGTCTGGGAGAAAACATTTGCAAATGACATACTTGATAAAGAACTATTTCCAAAATATGTAAAGACTTAAATGGAAGACACTGAACTGTGAAATAACCAGAAAGAAACTAGAGAAAAAGCTCCATGACATTGGTTTTGGCAATCACTTATTAGATATGACTCTAAAGCTAGGCAACAAAGCAAAAATACACAAATGGAATTACATCAAACTAAAAAGCTACTGCACAACAAAGGAAACAAAAAACAGAGTGAGACAGCCTAAAGAATGGGAAGAAATATTTAAAGATTGTACATCTGAAAGGGGATAGAGGATAATATGCAGACATATAAGGAATTCAAGAGCAAGAACACAGATAACCCAATTTTAAAATGGTCCAAGGACTTAAATAGACATATTTTTTAAAAGAAGTCAGACAAATGATGAACAGATACACGAAAAAATGCTCAACATCACCAATCATCAGGTCAAGTCAAAGATCATCATCAAGTTAAAGCCATCAGGAAAATCCAGATCACTTCATACATGTTATAATGGCTATTACCAAAAAGGCAAAAGATAAAAAATATTGGCGACAAAGTGGCAAAAAATGTGCACACTATTGGTAGTAACATATAAATTAGTAGAGCCATTATGAAAAATAGTATGAAGATTTCTCAAAAAATTAAAAATTGCACTACCATATGATCCAGCAATTCCACTGCTAGGTATAAATCCAAAGAAAATGAAGCCATTATGTCCAGAAGATATCCACACTCTCATGTTTATTGCAGCATTATTCACAATAGCCAAGGTATGTTCTCAACCTAAGTGTTCTTCAGTGGAAGAACAGATAAAGAAAACATGTTCGTATACACAATGGAATGTTATTTAGCAACAGATAAATGAAACTCTACCATTTGTGACAACATGGAAGAAGGTGGAGAACGTTATGTTAAATGAAATAAGTTAGGGAGAGAGAGACAGATAACAGATGATCTCACTCATATGTGGAATCTAAAATGTTGACCTCATAGCAGTAGAGAGTAAAATGGTGTTTACCAGGGACAAGGGTGGTTGGAGATGTTGTGGAGATGTTAATTAGAAAAGAGAACTAAATTCGAGAGATCCATTTTAAAACATAGTACTATGGTTAAAATATATTATATTATTGGAAAATGCTAAGAGAGTAGATGTAAAGTGTTCTCACCACAAAAATAACTATCTGAGCCTATGCATAAGTTAATTAGCTAGATTTTGTCATTCCATAATGTATATCTGTGTCCAAATGTCATGCTATACATAGTAAATATGTACATTTTGTCTGTCACTTATATAATTTTTAAAAATTAAAATTAAAATATACAAAATACTCTTAAAACTCAGCAATAAAAAAGTGTACAATCTAATTCAAAACACAACAAAATATCTGACTAGACCCTTCACCAAAGAAAATATACAAATATACAGATGACAAATAAACATGCAAAAATAAGCTCATCGTCATAAGCCATTAAGGACTTAAAAGTTAAAAGAACAATGGGATGTCATTACACAGCTATTAGAATGGTGAAAATTTAAGACACTGACAACACCAAATTCTGGCAAGAATGGGGGAAATGGAGACTCACATTAACTACTGGTGGGAATGCAAAAGATTACAGGCCCTTTGGAATACAGTCTACCAGTTTCCTAAGAACTAAACTTTTTAAAATAAAATTCAGCAATTATAATCCTTGATAAGAGCAGAAAATTTTTATCCATACAAAAACCTGCATGGATACTTATATGTATATATAATGGCCCAAACTAGGATAAAACCAAGATGTCCTTCAGTAGGTGAGTGGAAAATTAAACTGTGAAAGAGTCACACAATAAAGTATTCCTCAGAGATTAAAAAGAAATAAGTTATCAAAATGTCAAAAGCCATGGTGAAAATGTAAACACTGATTTCTAAGTGAAAGAAGCCAATCTGAAGGGCCACATACTGTATGATCCAACTATACGACATTCTAAAGCACAGAGGACTTTTATGGCAGTGAAACTATTTATTATAATGTGATGGTAAACTCATGTCATTATATTTTTATCAAAACCAAAGGAATGTTCCACACTAAGAGGAACTCCTAATAAAAAATATGAACTTTGGATGACAATTATGTGTTAATGTTGGTTCATTGATTGTAACAAATATACCACTCTGATGTGGAATATTAATAGGGGGGAACCCATGAGTGTGTGGAACCAGGGGTATAAGGGGATTCTCTATACATTCCACTTAATTGTGTTGTGGAACCAAAAACAGCTCTAAAAATAGTCTATTTTTAAAACACACACATACTCACTGAGCATGATACAAAGTCAATATGCAAAGATCTAACATGTTTCTGTATACTAGCAATTAACAATTGGAAATTGAAGGAAAATTTACACTTACAACTACAGGCATGAAGTGTTTAGAAAGGAATACATATTGACAAAATAAATAACTGTGTAAACATTATAGGAACCAGTTTGTTAAAAAATGGAGAATAAAATTTTAAATATGGAAGGTGAAACTTACTAGAATGAAGAATGTCGTATTGTTACCAGTGGCAAGTCCATAGCTAGCATCCAGTTCAGAACTAGCGAACTAGTCCACAACCTGCAATGAGTCCACAGTGATCCTGACCGTTGTCTTCACAGAGGACCCAAGCAAGTTTTAAAGCAGAGGCAAAGGTTTATTGAAAGATGCAAAGTATATTTAAAAGAAGGCCAGATGGGCTACTTAAGAAATCAAGTGTCTCATTCAGCCCTTGACTTGGGGTTTTTATACATTGGCTTGGTTCCAGGTTTTTCTCTTTTCCTCTCTTGATCTGCGTCCTGTGGTGGGCTGTTGCTCAATTGCCACGTGGGCTGAGCTGTGGCATGCACAACCTCTACTGAGGTTGTGTGCATGCTCACCTGGGATGATTTTCCCTTACTGGTCGGGAGCCCCCAGGGGAAAGTCATATACCAGTCAAACTCTGCCATTTTGTCCCTTATTGCTTATGTTTAAGACCTTATCAGGAAATTGGGATTGACTGGCTCCTAATTGCTCCTAACTGTTGGGGAACACCTCTTCCTCTTGGTGCAGCTGTGGCCACTTACAATTTCAGAGTGAGAGTAGTATGATCACCTGACCATCACCCAGTGAGCACCTGACATTTCTGGGGCCCTCTCTTATTATCTCAGAGGGACAGTTTTATGATTGGCTGACCATCACCCCATGAGTGCCTGCCATTTCTGGTGGCACTCCTGTCCTGCTCGTATCTGTCTAAACTACTTCCTCTAACAGTAGTGGATTGTAACTAGATATATTGGTATTTTATGTTCACATGTGTATATGTGAGTTGTGGGTACATACAGGTGATATGTTTATAACCATATACACAACACATATATATGTGTATATATATAGGAATATATGAATATTGGAGGAATATAGCTGTGTGTATATATATATACACACACACACACACATATGCTATATACATGTAGCTATATACACGTACTTAGATACATTCCCAAGCTTTTTTCTCTGAGATGATCTGATATATGTAGTCAGCAAGGAATGGGGGGCAGGGAGAGGATTACGTGACATCAGCTACATACAAGAAGATTGATAAAACAAGCTAATATGTGAAGGTTAATGGAAACCAGATTTGGAAAAGAGATTTTATTGTTCTGGCTTCAGTTTGTTCTAATAGCAGATGTGTGAGCAGTCACTGCAATACCAGTGTTTGACTTATTGTCTTCCTGTCACAGAGATTTGATGTGCCAAATCTCTGTAGTTAGTAATGGTCAGACCCAAGGATGCATTATTAGGTCACAGACCCGGGTGCTGTTATTTCCTTAGTGAAAAGAAATATTGCTACAAGTCAAAGTTCACATTTAATATTACATTTTCTTTTGATCCTAGTTCCTAGTGGATAATTTTATTTTATTCTTATCCTCCTCCAACAGAGTATAATTGGTAAGGGGACTAAAAACTCTCATTGGAAAATTTAATCATGCACCAAAGGCTGATATAATGATTGAGTGCCTGTATTCTGTTGACAAAGTAACCATTTCTTTGTCTTCTTGACCTCTTAATTTTGCTTACTATTAGAGTTCTCTTTTTGCTCCCATGAGATCATCTTTCGTGATCTCCTTTTTTTTTGAACTACTTCAACATTCTTCCACACAGGCAGCCTAATGAAAGGATTATAGCATATCCTCTAAGAAAATACTGGTTCAAATATCAATTATAGAATTTATCTGTTAAAGGATGAAAACAGCAGTTGCCCTATTTAAGACACTATATTTTTACTAGCTGCAAATGAACTAATATGAGAAAGTACACTGTGAAATTCAAAATTTTAAGTTAATATTATATAGGACAGTAAGATATTATAATTTGCTAATGTATGTACTGATTACAGGGATCATAGCACGTTTTGCTAAATTTTAGAGTCAATTGTTTCATCAGTTAAAGTATCCAAGAGTTTAAGGTCAATGAGCCTTTTAAGATGTAAAATATGTATTGTGTGAATGTAAGAATACTGTATGAATAATAATCATTTTTTATGTTAGATTAGGGAAAGGTTCATCATTCCTCTGATCTCTTAGTATTTTGGGGAAAATGCATTAACATCTGATGATTTGAGTTCATTTGTTTCTGAATGCAATTTTAGGTACTTCATAATAAATCTTTGGGTTAAACATGTTATTAAAAGACAAAGTTAACTATCATATGAATAAAAATAAATAAATATTTGAGACTAAAATAACTTGAGCATCTAAATATTCAAGGTGCTTAGCTATATCTTGCAAGAGATGGAAAACTGATACAGTCCCTCACACGTTCCGAACTTTGTTTCTCATCTCCCTTTTTTAGAAGAAAGTTTTTAGATTCTAATGAAATTTTCAATTTCCAAATAAATGTGTTGCAACAAGTCTAGATTACTATCTAAATATGTAATAAAACATAAAATAGAGAAAATATTAATACGTTGGTAGAAATGAGAAGAGGCATTTTGAAGCAAAATATAAAGCATACGTTAAGAATGGCGGAGAAAAGAAAAAGAAGCTATATTCCCTGTTGATCGCTGCCATATCTAAGCTGGTTGGTCCATTCAGAGATTTTCCTAATAAAAAACATAAGTTTCTTAAAGTTCAAGTGATTGCATTTGTCTGGAAAAATCCTTGTTCACATTTTTTTATGAATGATGACCCAGTAAAATAAAATTTGCTAAAGCTGTTGATCAGACATGTTTATATAGACTCAAACATGCATACGTGCCTACAGAAGATGCCCTAAAATGTGGAATACTCACATAATATTTTTGAAGTTACATAAGTTGCACTAGGATATAATGTATTCATTATACATTGTATTCTTATTTTGGGTCAGAGGCTATAAAGAATCTTGAAAAAGTTAACTTGCCAGTAGTAAAATAAGTTGGTTTAAAAAAAACTGGAATTGACAGCTTATTTAATTGTTCACTTAAATTTACTTAGTGTATTATTATTATTATTTATAATTTGATATTTTATATGTTATTATTATTTATATTATACTTAAGTATAAATACTTAAGTATTTACTGTATGCTAGGCACTCTTCAAATTAGCAGGAATGCATAGGTAAATAACACAGTCTTATATCCTTAATGGTAGTTAATTGCTATTAGTAAACAAGAGTGACATATAGACAAAAATAATAATTTTAAATTAGGAAACTAAATATATAATGGTTTGTGACAGAGTGCAATGTAGGAAGGTACTTTAGAATGAGTGGTTAGTTTTCTGTGATGGTCATAGCGCACCTAGAAATTCAAGGAGAAAGGACATTTCAAGCTAAAATTGGTAGGTATAGAGATAGAGTTTTCTAAGTATAAGGAAGGACTTGTCCTAAGTTTGAAATCAAGAAGTAATCAGGTTAGAGTTGACTCAAAGAAATCAGCATAAGTTGAACTAGTTGTATCATTTAAAAGATCACTGGAAAATATTTTTTAAAAACCACATTTTTTTGGCCGGGCGCGGTGGCTCAAGCCTGTAATCCCAGCACTTTGGGAGGCCGAGACGGGCGGATCACGAGGTCAGAAGATCGAGACCATCCTGGCTAACATGGTGAAACCCCGTCTCTACTAAAAATACAAAAACTAGCCGGGCGAGGTGGCGGGCGCCTGTAGTCCCAGCTACTCGGGAGGCTGAGGCAGGAGAATGGCGTAAACCCAGGAGGCGGAGCTTGCAGTGAGCTGAGATCCGGCCACTGCACTCCAGTCCGGGCGACAGAGCGAGACTCCACCTCAAAAAAAAAAAAACCCAAAACCAAACCAAACCAAAAAAAAACCACATTTTTTTAAAAAGCATAGTTTATCATTAACGTAAGATAACTGGACAAAAAAATGTTTTAGCAGTAGTTTAAAACAAGTGCAGAAACACATCTGTGTAAATTCACTCTTAAGTCAAATTACTGGTGAAATTTAGGAATTAAGTTCTCCTGTTTATGAAAGATTCATTGTAGGATGCCCCATGTACAGAACTGACTAGATTCTAACTACTACTTCTCCTGTATTCAAACAAAGCATTTGTTAATCTAGGCACTACCTTAAGTATGAAGATCCAGTTAGGGTATTGAGTAGAAAGAATTTATGCGTGAAAGTGATGCTGATTTCAAAAACATATAAATTACTTGTAGTCCTAAAAAGTTGTAGACTGGATTATTCCTGCTCCTCCAAAATATATACAACTATAAAATGAGAAAAAAAAAAAATGCAAGATACATCCAAAGGAGAGCTCTGCAAGGTAGTAAAATGTAAGTAAATTGCTTTGGAATACAAGAGCTGGAGGAACAACACATAGCAGGGTATCTATGTCCTCATATCCGAAGGAAGAAGGCAATTTAGACCACTGTTTGCCAACTACCACTCTAGAAGCAAAAAGTGACCAAAATAGGCATTCTAATGCTGGATTCAACAGGCGTTCCTCCAAAAACAGCAGTTGAGTGATAAACCACCAGAAAGGGATCAATCTTGCTAGAAAAAAGCAGCCTAACGGAGTAGTACCCTTTCCCACCAGGTCCAAGTCTCTCCTTCACAATTCAGAGACACCAGAGTGGCGAGGTAAGAGAGATGTCTGCCACAAGTAGCTATGTTCAGCACATGTGTATCTTACAGACAAGGGGTGGGTGAGAAATCCCAATCACCATGCCAGGGAAGCCTCTTCATTTCCGGAAACATGAGCATACCCTCCCTCAGCAGGAGATACCTAACAGCTGTAGGTAAAGACATAGTTGTAGGTAAAGAAATAATTGTAGTTTCCCCTCTTCAAATGGCACCAGCAGGAACCAATAGGATCTCAGTGGCTTTGGATAATCCAAGCAGCACAAAAATAACTGCAAAGGTTCTCAAAATTAAGCTAGTTTGGGAACTAAAGCACACAAAAATTAGGCCAGTGCTAGCGGTAACTTAAACAATGTGACTGAAATGTAAAACTTACATAAAACAAAGAGTTGCCCAATATCATGCATAAAAGGTCAAAAGTAACATTAAAATCATCTGTAGTACAAAGAATTAACTGGGAAAAGACAATCAACCAATGCTGACTCCAAGATAAATCAGATCCCATAAAAATTTGACAAGAATTTTACAGCAACCATCAAACAAGTTTCTAAAATCAAGTACAGATGTTGTTGAAATGTAAAAGACAAAATCTCAACAAGTAAAAATGATAAAAATGAACCATGTGAACATCAAGAAACTGAAAAATATAATAATAAAATTTAAAAATGGAATGAATTAAATAGTAAGATAGAGATGACAGAGGATAGCTTAAGTGGAGTACAGATTAATCAAATTTATTCTATGTGAACAACAGAGAGAAAATATTCTGAAAAAACATGAAAAACGTCCCAGAAACCAGTGGACAAAAACAAAAGTTCCAATATTTTTATTATCAGATCACCAAAAGAAAGAAGAAAGTCAGCCTGAAAGAGTATTCAAAGAAATAATATACAAAAACCTCTTCAATTTGACAAAAGACACAAACTTACCCAAAGGCACAGCATAATTACACTTCTGGAAAACTAAAGAAAAAGTAGAAATTTTGAAAACAATGGAAGAAAATCAGCATTTATGGGGGAACATCTATTTAGCTGACTAGTAATTTCTCATCTGAAATTGTGAGGGCTAGAGAAATTGGCATAATAATTTTCCAACCCTGAAAGGAAAGGAATATCACTGTGAAATCTATATCTTATGAAACTATCTTTCAAAAACTGAGGAGAAATAAAGACATCCTCAGATAAAAAATAAATAAATAAGACTGTCACTAGCATACCTATTATTAAAGATATGATAAAGGCTGTTCTTCAAGCAGAAATAAAACAATAATCTTGCAGTAATAAGATGGAAGAAAGAAAGAGCCAAAATAAAGGCACATGAAATACAGAAAGAGCCAAAATACAGGTACATGAAGTATGCTTTCTTATCATACTTTAAAAATCACATTTATCATAGGTAAACAGCTGCCAGCATGGCTAGGATAAAAGTACGCAGAAGAACGTGGAAGGTCTAGGCCGACCTGAGTCTTCTGTCCATCTTTCTCCCATGCTGAATGTTTCCTGCTCTTGAACATCGGACTCCAAGTTTTCAGCTTTTGGACTCTTGCACTTACACCAGTGTTTTCTCCGGCACTCTCAGACCTTCGGCCACAGACCGAAGGCTGCACTGTCTGTCTGCTTCTCTACTTTTGAAGTTGACTGGCTTTCTTGCTCCTCAGCTTGCAGAGGGCCTATTGTGGGAGTTCACCTTGTGATCCTGTTAGTCAATACTCCTTAATAAACTCCCTTTCATATATGCATATATCGTATTAGTCTTGTTCCTCTAGAAAGCTCTAATACACAAAATCAGAAAAAATAGTACCGGCCGGGCGCGGTGGCTCAAGCCTGTAATCCCAGCACTTTGGGAGGCCGAGACGGGCGGATCACGAGGTCGGGAGATCGAAACC
>NW_012114400.1:5154250-5234701 GCF_000951035.1 Colobus angolensis palliatus | reverse complement strand
CAGGAGAATGGCGTCAACCCGGGAGGCGGAGCTTGCAGTGAGCTGAGATCCGGCCACTGCACTCCAGCCTGGGTGACAGAGCGAGACTCGGTCTCAAAAAAAAAAAGAAAATAGTACCGAAATAAACAGACCAAAACTACACATCATCTCTCATGAATTTAGATGCAAAAATCATCAGTATAATATTAATACTCTGAATACAATACTTTTTAAAAAATCAAACATCATAGTTTTTAATATGAAGAAATACAACATGAGTTGAATATTAGCAAATTAATCAATGTAATGTACCATATTAGCAGGCTACAAAATTTATATAACCTTATCAATGATGCAGAAAAATTGTTTGGGTGAATGGGTCAAAGATTTACACATTATTCTGTTTACAGATTAGAATATTAGTGGCTGCACACTAAAAATTTCCATCACTTTAATCAGTATGTCTCAAAATTTTTTATATGTGATACCTTTTAGTAGGTGCATAACATTTTGCAGGATCTTAAGTTTAACATAAGTGATTTTTATTGCTTATTATAAACATAAGTATACACATTTTATGACCATCTATAACTTTATGGTCCAAAAAATTTCCAACTTAAAAGACTGTAAAAGCATTCAATTAATATTTACAATACAATTTACCATCACAGATTTTATTTTTATGCTAAAACTGTATGGCTGCTAACATTATGTTTGTAAGGTAGATAAGAAATGTTTTCCTTTTGAGTTAAACGTGATTATTACCAAACATGTTCTGCAAGAATTTTATATTTTCAACACATAAGTTTGGGCTAATGTAGAATTTTCTATTAAATAGCACACTATGACATAATTTTGCCTTCACATATTATGAATCTGATTATTTTATCATTAGCTCAAAACAAAATAGTACATTTATTATGTATATTATATTATTACCTTGATGCTAAAAAATCTTATAAATATAGTTTATTTTTGAATTACAATTGAAATTATAAAACATTTTCTTTAAAATTAAAAAAGAGTCAAGGAAAAATTTTAGTTATCATATTAGTACCAATATTATTAGTAGGTACTGGCACCTTGGTGTCAGCCAAACATTAAAAGATGAGGTTTATTTATAATTTCAGTGCTAACATATTATAAGATTAAAGGAACCAATCTCATATTTACAACAAGAAAAAATCTGAATAAACTAAACTCAATGACTTGGACATATTAATAAAATGGGTTTTCCTGGCAAGCAGCCACCCCGAAACCTGGGAAGACAGGAGAATCCAGAGGCTCACAGTCAAAATCTGCATACATGGAACAGAGGCCACTGGAATTACACATTGGTAAAAACAGTTTAAAGGGAACTTTGGTAAGTGTGGAAGCCCAGTGTGGACTAGAGTAATATTTAGTAACAAAGTTTGCTCTCAGATATTAGTGGGTTTTACCTCCAGGAGTTGCTCTATTTTTTTTTTTTTTTTTTTTTTTGAGATGGAGTTTTACTCTTGTTGTCCAGGCTGGAGTGCAATGGCACTATCTCAGCTCATCACAACCTCCACCTCCCGGGTTCAAGCAATTCTCTTGCCTCAGCCTCCCGAATAGCTGGGATTACAGGTATGTGTCACCACACCTGCCTAATTTTGTATTTTTAGTAGAGACGGGGTTTCTCTATATTGGTCAGGCTGGTCTCGAACTCCCGACCTCAAGTGACCCGCCTGCCTTGGCCTCCCAACGTGCTGGGATTACAGGCGTGAGCCACCGCACTTGGCCAAGAATTTCTTTAACTTATCATAGTGAATAGCTGGGAAAGATTTTCTAGGCTCTGGCAGGTGAAAAGGAGAGTGTTATTTGAAGGCAAACTTAGATTTCTTGTAAATGCATAGTGTAAACTCTTGAAAAACCATAAAAATATATAAAATAAGTATGTTTAACATACTAAGAGATAAAGAGAAATTGATTTTTATAAAATGTTCAATTAAAAATAGGGAGGAAAGGAAAAGAGGGGAAAAGGAGAAAGAAGCAAAAAAGGGACAAGTACAACAAATAGAAAACAGTTACAAACATAGTAATTAATATAATTCTATAAATAATAACTTTATGAATACTTTAAATACATTAATTATAAAACAGAGATTGTAAGAGTATATTTTGAACAGAGCAAGATCCAAATAAATGATGTCTAGAATAAATCTCATTTAAATCTAAAGACTCAAATAAGCTAAAACTAAAAGTACAGAGAAAGATACAGTATGATAATGCTAATCAAAAATCCTCGAGTAGCTATATTAATTTAAAACAAAACAGACTTCAAAGAAAATTACCAGGGATAAACAAAAGCATTGCTTAATAATAAAGGGCTTTATTCTCCAAAGAGAATTAATCCTTAACATGTATGAACCTAACAACAGAGTCAAAATAGCTCTGGCAAAAATTGATAGAATGGCAAGGAGAAAAAGACTTACACTGTTAGAGTTTAAGACTACTTCCACACTCCTTTTTCACTTTCAATAATTGACGGATCAAGCAGTCAAGAAGTCAGTAACGGTAAAGTTGACTAGAAGAATAATATCAAACATCTTGTTCTCATTAATATTCCTGAAATATTCCATGAAACAACAGGGAAGTCCAAAATTTTCTCAAGATCAAGCAAAACATTCATGAAGATGAACAACATTCTGGAAAACAAACACATAACAAATTCAAAATAATAAAAAATCCTATAAAGTATATTCTTAGACTGCAATGGACCTAAACTAATAAAGATATCTGGAAAATCCCCAAGTATCTAGACATTAAAAAACACATTTACAAATAAAATTTGAATCAAAGAGGAGGTCTCAAAAGATGTACAAATACTCTATGGTCTTTTCTTCATGGGAATCAGGGCATGTTACCTTCCTGGCATTGATGTGAACAGAGTTTTGGTAATCAGGGGAACTCACCCAAGCATCAGTGCCCAAAGTTTTTAGTGTGGATCCATTACATTAGTATGATTGATTGCCCACCTGGGTGATCTCAGGCTCAAATCAGTCAAAAGGTTGGGTTCTCAATGACTCAAAGTCCCCAAGTTTTATTGCTAAAACCATTCCATGCTAAAGTATATTTTTACTGTCTGCCTTGGTGCAGCAGTCTTGGACCAAGGACTTTTAATCTCTTTATATTCTTCACGTATAATAACTTAAGTAACATTATAGATGTGGTAAACAAAGACTCAGGTAAACAAGGACTCTATTAGGTAGGACATTCCAAGGGTTTAGATATTCTTATCTTCCCAAAAGCTGAGGAAAAAGGCCCAACCTCCTTTTGGGCAAGGTCAAATTTGTTACTATGTAGTATTTCTCTTTTTATATTCTGGAAAGTACTGGGTTGAATTATGATTAATTTTTGTTTCAACATTTGATACAATTTTCTAGTTCAGCTATCTGGGCCCAGATATTCTTTTGGAGAGGGGAAAGTTTTTACATTTTAAAATTGGATTTTCTTAGTAGTTACTGAACTACTCAAATTATTTTATTTTGGGAAAGTTCTTGTAGCTTATGCATTTCAGTTAGTTGTTTCATCTCATCTAACTATCAAATGTATATATGTATACCTGTCAATAGTATCCCATTATTACCTTTTTGATAATTAGATAGTATGTACTAACATCTGCTATTTTATTCCTGATAGAGGTAATTTGAGTCCTTTTTTGTTCTTCAGTCTTGATAAAAGTTTGTCAATTTTATTGTTATTTTCAGTAAACATCTTGATTTCTAAATTGAGTTTCCTTATATAACAATACCATTATTCTCTTGCATTAGTCCATTTTCATGCTGTTGATAAAGACATACTCAAGGACTGGACAATTTCACAAAAGAAAGAGAGTTTATTGGACTTACAGTTCCACATACCTGGGGAGGCCTCACAATCATGGTGGAAGGCAAGGAGGAGCAAGTCACATCTTACATGGATGGCAGCAGGAAAAAAGAGAGCTTGTACAGGGAAACATCCCCTTATAGAATCATCAGATCTCATGAGACTTATTCACTACCACAAGAACAGCATGGGAAAGACTGTCCCCATGATTCAATAACCTCCCACTGGGTCCCTCCCACAACACATGGAAATTCAAGATGAGATTTGGATTGGGACACAGCCAAAGCACATCAGCTCTTTAAATTGTATTCATTTTGGCTCTGGTGGTTATTTGTTTCTCCCACTTGCTTTGGATTTATTTTGTACTTCTGGTTTCCTGAGTTAAAAGCTTATTTATTGATTTGAGACATTTCTCTCTTTTTTTTTTTGAAATATATGGATTTCATACTATAAATATTCTCTCTAGACTGCTTCGGCTGTTTCCTAATTATTTTGAAATGCTGCGTTTTTATTCAGTTAAATGAAATAGTCTAAATTCCCTTGAGATTTTTTATTTTATTTATGAATGATTTCTATATGTATTGTTTAGTTCCAAGTGTTTGGAGATTTTTGTTATCTTTCCCTAAATGACTTCTATTTTGATTCCACTACAGTCCAAGAACTCACTCTAATTTTAATTTCTTTATGTTTGTTGAAGCATTTTTTAGTATCCCAGAATATAGTCTACTTTAGTGAATCTCCCATGGGTACTTGAAAAAAATACGTATTCTTCTGTTCTTGGATGGCACTTTTGCTTGATGTCAATTTGAATTGGTGTTGTGAAATTATTTTAAATTTTAAACTATTTTAAATTACAGTGTTGTTAAGTTATTTTAAATCTATGCTGATTTGCTGTCTAGTTTGTCTGTCGAGTTTTGATAGTGGGGTGAAATGGGTTAGAGGGAAATAGAGGGCTCTGGGGGAACCTGCAAGAGTGAAGGAGAAATAAATAATCTTTTTATTTATTTATTTATTTTTATTTTGGTGTTCTGTTTTCTGCATGATGATGGGCAATTCAGCTTACAGAACTTTGGGTCATTGTTCTTTACTCTGGTGGAGACACTTGTGATTCTGCACATGTGATTCACTTCTATTCACTTTATTCTCCATTGCTGAAGCAGTGGCTCTGTGGTTGTGACTTTTCTGGTTCTGGCTCTCACACTCCTACAGTGTAAGTGGGATCCAGTCTTGCCTCTCAGCAACAGTGTGCATGCCCCTAAAGCAATTACACTCTTTACAATTATCTGAATCATTGATTGTCTGAACTATTTTCTAACTTTCTTCATTATTCACTCCTGTATATGACATATGAGGCAATAGTGACTGGATTTACTAAGCCTGTAACACCATACCATTATTTTTTATGACTTTTGGTTAGTTACTATCTTTAACTATTTAAGACTTTTAAAATATTGGTAGTTCCCTATTCTGATATGATTTCTGTGTCCTATACTGGGCCCCAGAATTTCAACAGAAGAAAACTATGGTGTTTCTTGTATCAGGAAGAATACTATTATTTCTGAGTAGTGGCTCCACTTTAAACAAGTTCATCTTCCTGATAATGGATATTTGGGTTGTTTCCAGTGTATGACCATGAAGAATAAAGCTGCTATGAGTAGATATAGGACGTTTCTTTAATAGGCCTATGCAGGTCTACAAAGAAAACAAGAGGTCTAGATGGTTTCACTGGCAAATTTTGCCATTTTTGTAAGCCACAAATAATACCCATTCTATACAATCTTGTGCAAAAATTTAATGGAGGGAAAATTTTCTAACTCATTTTATGGAGCCAGAATTCACCTAGTATCAAATCCAAAGACTTTATAAGAAAACAAAACCATATGCCTATAATCTTCACAAACACGGACCTAAAATAAATACCAGCAAATCAAATTCAAAAACATATAGAAGAGTGATATATTATGGCCAAGCATGGTTAATTTCAGCAATGCAAAGCTAGCTCAATATTCAAGAATCAATTAGTTTAACTTGCTAAATAAGCAAACTAAACAAGTGAACAAACAAAATCCTATATAAGACCATCTCTACCATTGCAAAAAAAAAAATCATTTTGACAATAATCAAAATCATTCCACGATAAAAATTCTCATATTTAACACACATACACATTATGGAATTCTATGTAGCCATAAAGGAGAATAAGGACATGTCTTTTGCAGGGACATGGAAGGAGCTAGAGGTTATCATCCTTAGCAAACCAACACAGGTTCAGAAAACCAAATGTCACATGTTCTCACTTACAACAGGGAACTAAATTATAAGAACTTATAAACACAAGAATGAAACAACGGACACTAGGTCTACTTGAGTGGGGAGAGTGGGAGGTGTGAGAGGAGCATTCTATGGCCCAGGATTAGAAGAAATGCTAAAGTAAATGAAATAAAAACAGTAAAATAAAATAAGGGGCATATTAAAAGTAAGTAGGAGCCAACTCCATAAATCCTCCAATGGCCAAAGCTGGAATAATTGAAGCAACAAAACAAAGAACTGGATTATAACTAAAAATTTAATATACTTATGACTCTATATTGATACAAATGAATAATTGAATAATCAGAAGGAGGGAATGAACATTTCTACCTATAGTAGCATTCTATTTCACAAATGTATATGTAATCAGGTGAATAGAAAAATCACCATTAAAACATCATAGTAATTATTTTTGTAGGCAAAGTCCACTAATAGATGCTAAAATTTGTAGGTAAAAGTTTGAAAATAAAAAGTATTTTCAAAGTTCAAATGTATTTCCCTCAAATATCTACCTAATCACAAAGGAAGAATAGTAAATTTGCTGGAGAAAATCTAACAGACATCAAGTAATCAAGTGACAGTCTAATATAACCAGTGAAAAGTCATATTACTATAATATATTTTTTGATATTATGCGCAGAGAAAGGCACTTCATCTATTTGTTGTTCCTACCAAATATGTATATATATTTTTTCTAATTGTAAGAAAATAGACAAACCCAAACTTTGAGGGATATTCTACAAAATAGTGTATGAAACTCTAAAATGTCCAAGTAATGAAAGACCAGGGACGATTAAGTAACTGGTATAAGATGAAGAGACTAATGAATTACAACAACTTATGAAATATAGGAAGCTGGATTTTATCCTGAAGCAGTGAAATGACGTTAATGAAAAGAGTAAACATTAATAAAGAATTATGTCAGAAATTTTTAAAGAAAAATTATTTAAAATTCATGCAAAATAAAGACTTTCACAGGCATATAAATTTGAAAAAAAATCATCTGCAGATCTCTATAAGTTTAAAAGAAAATTATTTAAAAATACACATCAAGCTAGCACTAATTTTAATAAAAAGGTGTAATGGCTATAGTAAGATAAGGCCAAGTAAATATGAGGGAAAAGAATATCATCAAGGACAGCAAACGTTAATATATAGTAAGAAAGCAATAAATTTAAGAGGACATAACAATCCTGAAAATGAATGCACCTAATTGCAGTACTTTAAAATATGTGAAGCAAATAACTAATAACTATAAGGAGAAATAGACAAATCCAGAATTACAGTTGAGAATTCTAACATTTCTAAATAATTTGTAGGTCAAATACTCAGAAATTCAGTAAGGATGTAAAGAATTAAACGATACTATGAACCAATTTGACTTCAGTAACATTAAGAAACACTACATGCTACAACATAAGATTTTACATTCTATTTAACTAAATATGAAACATTTGCTAATCTATATCAAATCCTGGACCACAAAATAAGTATTAATAAAATTTAATGATTCATTTTACACACATTTAACACTCTAACCACAATGCTATTAAACTAAGAATTAGCAATAGAAAAATATGTAAAATATACCCCAATATTTTGAAAATAACACTTTTCTAAGCAACTAAAGGTCAAATGAGAAAATAAAAAGAAAAAGTGAAATTACTTTGAACTGAAGAAAATGAAATGCTACCTATGAAATTTAGGACGTAACTGAAGTAGCCATAGAGAGAAAAATATGGTACTCAAGACTTATATTTAAAAAGAATAAAAATCTCGGCTGTGCGTGGTGGCTCACGCCTGTAATCCCAGCACTTTGGGAGGCCGAAGCGGGTGGATCACGAGGTCAGGAGATCCAGACAGTCCTGGTTAACACAGTGAAACCCCATCTCTACCAAAAATACTAAAAGTTAGCCAAGTGTGGTGGCGGACGCCTGTAGTCCCACCTGCTTGGGAGGCTGAGGCAGGAGAATGTCATGAACCAGGGAGGCAGAGCTTGCAGTGAGCCAAGATTGCACCATGGCACTCCAGCCTGGGCAACAGAGTGAGACTCCATCTCAAAAAAAAAAAAAAAAAAAGAATAAAAATCTCAAACTATAGTCTTCAAAGTAAGAAACTAGAAAACAAAAACTTAGTAAAATGAAAGAACAAAAAAGGTAGTAATAATAATAACCAGAAGATAAATTTCTGATAGAGAAAACTGACAAACAATACAGAAAATATCTAAGCTACATAATAATTCAAATGACACAGAAAATACCTAAGCTATATTTCAAACAACTTGATAGCAAAAAAGAAATTAAGTAACCTACTGAAAAAATAGACTAAGAGCTTGCATAGACATTTCTCAAAATAAGACATACAAACTGTCGACAGTCATATCCAAAAGCGCTTAATGCCATTAATTACTAATGTTTGGATGTTTGTTTCCTCCAAATCTCATGTTAAAATTTGCTTCTCAATGTTGGAAGTGGGGGTCTAATGGAAGGTGTTTGTGTCATGAAGGTGGATCCTTGATAAATGCCTAGGGGAGTGAGTGCAGTCTCACTAGATTTGTTCCTGCAAAAGCTGATTGCTATAAAGAGCCTGACATCTCCACGATCTCTTTCTCTTGCTGGCAATGTAATTTATGGGAAACAGGTCCTCTGTACATTCTGCCATGAGTGAAAGTAGCTAGAGGCCCTCACCAGAAGCTGAGCAAATACTGGTGCCATAATTCTTATACAGTCAGCAGAACTACAAGCCAAACAAACCTCTTTTCTTTATAAATTATGCAACCTCAGTTATTCCTTTATAGCAACACAAAGTAGACTAAGACTCTAGTCATCAGAGAAATTCAAATAAATATCATAAAGAGAAATCACCGTTATGTTAAATTACCGTTATGAAAAAGACAGAAGGTTATAAGTGTTGGTGAAAGTGTGAAGAAATAAAGACCCTTTTATACTGTTGATGAGAACATATATTGGTACAACCAATATGGAGAACAGTATGAAGGCTCCTCGGAAAACTGGAAATAGAACTAGTGTGACCCAAGTGGTCCCATTTCTAGCTACATATTCAAAGGGAATTAAATCGGTATCTTGAAGAGACTTGATTATTGCAGCAAAATTCATAATATTAAAGATATAGCAATAACCTAAATGTCTACTAATGGAAAAATGGATAAAGAAAATACTAAATTGAAGACTATTCACTCTTAAAAAAGAAAAGAAGGTAAATCAGCCATTTGCAACAACGTAGAGGAAACTGGAGGACATCATGCTAACTGAAATAAGCCAGACAGAAAAACAAATACTGCATAATATTACTTATCTGAGAAACATAAACAAAACAAAACAAACAAACAAAAAGAATTCCTAAAACCAGAGAGTAAAGTAGTGGATCTGAGGGGTTGGGAAGGAGGGAAAAATGAGGAGATGTTAGTCACATGATACAAAGACTTGTTTATGCAAGATGAATAACTTTTGAGGATCTAATGTACAGCATGGTGACTATAGTTAATAATACTGTATTGTGTACTTGAAATTTGCTAAGAGTGTTGATCTTATGTGTTCTCACAACATACACACACAAAATGTACATACATGAGGTTATGGTTATGTGAGTTAGCTTAATAGTGGAGTGCATTTCACAGTGTATATGTATATCAAAAATCACATTGTATGCCTTAAATATATACAGTTTTTATTTGTCAAGTATACCTCAATAAAACTTGGGAAAACATTCAGTCCTTTGAGAAGAAAAATAACGTTGATTAGTCTTTAGCCAGATTTATCAGCAAAGTGGAAAAAGCCATGGTGGTGAATATTAGAAAATTAAAAAAAAAAATCAACCTAGGATAATATGTTTTAAAAATACATGCTAAAACAGTTCAATCTAGAATCACAACACACAAAAAGATTCTGAATATCATTAACCATTAGGAAAATGAAAAAGAATGCCACAATGGGATATCAGTGCAGATTCTACAAATATTAAAAGGATATTGAGATTATTATGAACAATTTTGTGAAAATTTATGTCAATAAATTTAACCTCTTAGACGAAATGAACAAATTATTTGAAAGACACACAGGACCCATATTCATTCAAGAAAATGTTGACAATCTGAATAAGTTTATAATTATTTAATAAATTGAACATGTAGTTTAAAACCTTTCTACAATGAAAATTACACTCAGATGCCTTCACAGGTGAATTCTACCGAATATTTAATAAGGCAATAAGGTACTTCCTATTTCGTTATCTGCGTTAATTAATCATATAACAAAACTAAACAATGCTATTTTGAGTTGAAAATTTACACAATTTCCTTATGAACATACATGTTGAAATTATTAAGTAAATTGAATCCAGAAATAAAAAATTAAATATATTGAGATAAATACTGTGCTAATGGAAAAGAGGCTCACTGCTGTTAACATATATATCACTGACCCACCCCCAAAATCGTCTAGAGATTCCACTATGTTTTAGTTAGATTTCAGGCAGGCTTTTTGATAGAATGTGACAAGCTGTTTCTGTAATTTATATGGCCATACAAAGAAGAAAGAGTAGCCACAAACTATGAAAAAGAAAAATTAAAAATTCACAACACTTTATTCCAAGTTTTATAGACATGCAACAAACATAGCAGTGTGCTATGGACCTGAGTACAGACAGACACATCAATGGTGTAAATTAAAGAGTCCAAATATAGAGCCACATACTGATTTTTGACATCAGAGTCAGGGCAATTCAACCAACAAAAGATAATCTCTTCTTCATATCACCTGGAAAAATTTGATAATCTTATGCCCAAAAAAAAAAATGAAACCCAATCTTTCCCTCATATTATACATCAGTAAACTAAATGTAAGAGCTAAATTTTTAAACAAAATATCATTATAGTGACAGTATTGATAAAACTGCCTATAGTTTGCTGCTCTATAATTCTGTTCTATTCTTCCTCTCTTATCTTTGTTATAGTTACCATATGTATTACATCTACATGTGTTCACTTGACATGTGTACCTATGTTCATTTGTACATGTGCACATATGGAAACGCTGGAGTTTCCATCTAGAATCATTTGCTTACATCTGAAGTACGGATTTTGCTAATCCTGGGAAAGTCCCTAGATTATTATTTATACAAGAGCATACAGTTTAATAAAGATTGCAGCTGTTTCTAACTGCCTCAGTCAGTTTCTGAGTTCCAAACTCTACTTCACTTAGGTATTCTCTCACAGGCAAAATAGGCATTTTAGAATATTTTATTAAATATATATGCTTATAAAATATGTTAATCAATTTTCTCAAAACTATTTTTCTTTCCAATGATGGTTATAACATAATATCCATTTTAATTCCCTTTATAATTTAGACATTATTAAACCCATTGCCATCTCATGTGTATGGGTAGAAAAAGTAATGACTTATTTTTCCACTCTTGACTCATATTTCCTAAACTTTACTTCTACTTATTACATCACACTTTAAGTCAATTTGTGTTAAAGCATTATAGTTAGAAATTAGAGATCAGGTGTGTCATTTAATATTTTAAAAGCAATACAATAAACGATTATCTTTGAGAACTGTAAAAAAGAACTACTCAAAAGGTGTTTAAAAAGTTATGTAAAAGTAGTCAGAAAAAAAGCTATCTTACTAAGATATTAACGCAAAAATAAACTCAAAATTAGTAAAATGCAATTCAGAGATGTATCACATATGGTTAGATTTGCCTTAGATAAAAGAATTACATCACAAATATGTACTATTTAGAGGCATAGGTGGTTATTTTAAAAATTCTGTGTACCTTTTAAACTTTAGAATATTATTGCTTTATGGTCTCAAAATGATCTATTATTGAAATTAATCTAAGTATGTATTTTTATTTAGAAAAAATAATTTACAAAATGAACACTGTGAGTCCCAAGGTTAATTTACTAACTGAAGATTTAAAATACCACACATGGGGCCGGGCGCAGTGACTCATGCCTGTAATCCCAGCACTTTGGGAGGCCAAGGCGGGCAGATCACGAGGTCAGGAGATCGAGACCATCCTGGCTAACATGATGAAACCCTGTCTCTACTAAAAATACAAAAAAAAAAAAAAAAAAAAAGAAAACATAATAATCATAATAAACAATAGCCGGTCGTGGTGTCAGGCGCCTGTAGTTCCAGCTACTCCGGAGGCTGATGCAGGAGAATGGCGTGAACCTGGGAGGCGGAGCTTGCAGTGAGCCCAGATCTCACCACTGCACTCCAGCCTGGGTGACAGAGCAAGACTCCGTCTTGGAAAAAAAAAAAAATGCATGACCAAAACAAATTTCACACACACACACACAAATTGTTCATAACAAATCTATATGCAATATAGATTTTTTCTATAAGCAAATATAAAATTAACTAATGTTAGAAAATGTTGCCATTGTCATAAATAGGTAAAATTCATTTTGCCAATAACCCAGGAAAAGAAAAAAGATATGCAGAAAATTTCTATACTGCTAAATTAAAACTACTTTGAAAAGATCCTGTTAAAAGAAATACGTTAGAAAATTAAATTTAGCAGAGTTTATTTGCATATAGAAACAATTTATAAATAGGACAGCATGCTGAATCAGTAAAGGATTGGAGAGCTGTACCCAGAAACCTAATCAGGAAGTGTTTATAGACAGAAAAAAAAAAGTGACATAGAGAAATGTCCTGATTCATTCAGATTGGTTCAGCATTTATCTTATTCAGACATCTTTTGGCAGTTTACAGCCTGTGATTGGATGAAAGCTCCGCTGCTATGATTGGCTGAGAATTGGCTACTTATTATGGGAATACACTGTCAGGTTACAGTTTGTTTACATATTAAGTTAGGATACAGTTTACTCTGTATGAAGGCAGTTAGGGCCAAATTTAATCTGATTTAATATTCCCAAACCGTGTTTCATGTTGTCATCTTTAATCTCGAATAGTATTCAGAAGATGAAACAATTCTTCTGACAGTTCTATTTTGCAAATTTGTGCATACAGTTCAGTTTTATTGTACTGTCACAATTGTATCTAATGCATGAATATATTTCAGAAATAACTTATTTTACATTGTGAAAAACATATATGGCATTGCATACATTCTATTCCATATTGAAAACTTTCTCCCTCAATATTCCCTATTTCCAATCTTTGTGACATTTTTTTCCATTGCTCTAAAATAACCCAGTATGTGATTGTTTTATCTCTTCTCTCAGCAAAACTTAGGGACCTTTAAGAGATGATTTTTAGAATCTATTCTGTTATTATCTATATTGTCCATCATTTGCTACAGAATAGGTACTCAATTATTTGTTGAATGAATAGATTCCCAAGTCAAATCATTCCACATTGTTTTTCACAATTCTAGCATAAGTTCATTTTTTTTCTTTCTATCCTTTATGGTTGTAGCCCCTTAAGTGAAATTCCTCTATCCACCCTTACCAGCCTTGTGCCAATTTTCTGTTTCCACACTTTCCATACTCACTTTTATCCCCCTTGAATTAATTTCAAAAATTAAAGAGAAACACTACAGTTTTACAACACTGCATAAGTGTTTAAAATGTGGTTTTAAGTTCAATCACTTTTAGCTTAAAGTCCTTCTATGATTTCTCATTGTCCTATAATATACATTCCAAGAATATGTTTAACAAAGTCCAGCATTGTCTGAAATCTGCTTTCTCCCATTCCACTTCCTCCCTTGGTTCCAGCTGTACTGGCATCTTTTAATTCTTTCTACCTCAGCACACTTGAATTCCTTTTCATCTCTGTTCTCTTTGCATACTTTTTTTTTTTTTTTTTTTTAACACCCAAGCATTCTTTGGTTGTGTGTTTTAATTTCATTTTCTAGGAAAAGGTTCTCCTAGACTTCTAAACCCCGCTAGTTTGTGCCAGGAATAGAGAGAACAGTCCTGACACCTTTGTACTCTCAGGTACTCACACTAAATTATGTTTCAGGAAAGTGTTTATAATTGACTGAAATACTTTTTCTTGGTGCATATCATTCTAGTTTTAGAAATATATATATATACACATATTTATGTATATACATACATATATAAGATTTTAGATTCATTGAAAGGAATGTAGAATTTTTGGAATAGGATACCTTACAAGATAGTAATATTAATCATTTTCATGCTTTTAGAGGCAGAAGTCTTTAGGCAGGGTTACTAATATCAGAGTATGAGTCAATTTCCTTAGAGTGGAGAAAGGTACTACTGGAGCATGCTTCTTTGAGAAAGTGGAACTTTGTTGGTTAATGTTGCAAGTTTACATAACGTGAATATAGGGAGGACTTAGCTTGGTTGAAATACAATAATAAGCAAGACACAGAGTCCAGTATGAGGAGTATGTTCAGGGGTTTTTAATAAAATCCCTGAGTATATAAAATGTCATTGTTTAATATATAATTCAGGTAGAAAGGTGGATATGTGATATGAGCTCATTCTGTGATTATTTAGGAAATAAAGAGCATTTATCAGATCCTGATCAAGTTAGTGACAAGACCACAGTGTCTTCCAACAGCAATTGGCTGTTCATTAGTACCATTGAAATGGAAATAGGCTGAAACTAGAGGTAATGTGAGAGCAAATGAAATTACTTCAATAACTCGATAATTAGTTGATGCACTACCTAGACCAAGATAGTGACAGTAAGAATAGAAGAAAATGTAAAATCTATTAGGGAATTTGAAATAAAATTTTATGCAACTTAGATGTAGAAAGTATAAGAGTAAATGAAAAAAATACGACTGTTAGATTTTACATAAGCAACCAGAAAAAGAACTGATAATACATAGTTACCATATGTATTGCATCTACATGTGTTCACTTGGCATATGTACCTACGTTCATTTGTACATAGGCACATATGGAAACATTGGAGTTTCCATCTAGAATCATCTGCTTACATCTGAAGAGGTAAAAAGTATGTGATACTAATAGTAATCACATGCCAGAATTTCAGAAAAATAAAAAGTGTAAGAATGGCGGTGGGGTAGATATTTTGGTATTAGACAAAATATTTTAGTAGGAGGGAAGCACAAGCTGGCTCAAGATACTTGATTTAGAGTCATAAATGTTCGTCTTCCTGTATCTGTGATCTTGGATAAGCCACATCATTTATCAAAACGTCAAGCTAAAATAATAGTTTATTTAACTATTATTTTATGTCTTTTTCTATCCATTACATTAAGGATATTTAATGTTATTCAATGTAGTTATTGACACAGTTGTATTTAAATGTAAAATTTTACTATTCGCTTTTTTTTTTTACCTATATTCTATTTTTTCTCTCTGTTTTCCTTTTACTGCCTTTAAAAGAAATACACATGCTTTTAAGGCAGAATGAATCATTTAATATCTTAAGAAATATCTTTGTGAACTTTTCACTAGTTCAGTTTGAAGTTACTGTTATTACAATTGTTATAGTTAGATATTCACTAAAAAGATAGTTTAGTTTGATCTGAAGTAAGACACAAAAGGGGTTTAAAACTCTACCAATGTTAACAAAAAGTCTCCAAGCTTTAATTAACATTTAAGAGTCTGAAAATGGAGACCACTGAAAGAATATTTTTATTGTAAATGAAAGCAACATTCTTGGTTGCAAAGGCATCTCTCTTTTATACAGGAAATACATTATCTCTAAAATGTACCTGGTTTGAAATAATTTTATAACGTATTAGCTCACATGTGGTAAAATATTTAAGATATTGTTTGTTGCAAATTTAAATCTTTGTTATCAGCTGGTAATAAAGTTAGAAAATTAAAGAGTATCCATTATAGGATACAATGTGAAGAATATTTAAAAGACTGTACCTTTCACTGCTGGGTCTCTTCCTAATGTCCTTGTTGCATATAAAAAAATAATTTAACATAACATTAGGTTTTATGGTATTATAAAATTATATGAGAGACTTGTTCCAGTTTTATAAAAATTAGCTCATGTTGTGCATTTCTACAAGGGGCACTGATTATGCACACCTAAGACTGCAGAAGACAAAATGTGGGTCCCTTCAGCCTGCTTGCTGATTTCAGCATTTGAACCTGGCTGGGTTTCTAATTAGAAAAATAAATAAAACATGAAGCATAAATAAGGCGGGTTAATGAAAACTACGTACTGGGACTAATCTAAAAGACTATTTCCAGGAATAGTTTTCACAGGTCAAAAAGCAAAATATTAAAAAAAGAGGATACATACTTTGAGAATAAGTCAAATTTTTCTTGTGGAAAGAATTAACAAAATTATAATGCAGAAAAAAAGTCCTGGAATAAATAATATTTTATATTGTATTTATTGTAAAACTATTACTTTAAGACCATAGATGAGAAAAGTGGGCAATAAATGATTAGCTAGATTTTTATTTAACAGTTAAAATGTGAGCTGTGAGATATAATGCTTCAGAACAATTTAAGTAATCAGCTACGAATCATGAGGTTCATTTATATCAATCCAACACTAGATCAAAACCTAGAATTCAAAAGCACAAAAATTAGTAAGTTTTTGGAATATGTGTTTATAAAGAACAAAGACAAGTTTGACAGGGCTTTTTGTAAATGTAGAAATACATTAATTAATGGATGAGTTATATTTTGGGAGTTAGTTACTTGAGATAAAATGTTAGTATACTTTAAAGATAACTAGTTTCTCATAGAAATACTATTTCAACACAGCATTCATTTTTCTTTTTGGCAATTACACACCACGAGAATTTAGAATCTCAAATGTTTGACCTTCTTCATGGCCTTTTCACTGTGGTGCAATGACTCACACCTGTAATCCCAGACAGGAGGATAACTAGAGGCCAAAAGTTCAAGACCAGCCTGAGCAACATAGCAAGACAACATTTCTACACAAAATAAAGGAGTTAGTCAGGATTGGCGGTGTGCACCTGTGGTCCCTGCTACTCAGGATGCTGAGGTAAGAGGATCGCTTGATCCCAAAAGTTTGAGGCTGCAAGTGAGCTATAATTGCACTCCATTTCTGGCAACAGAAAGACCCTGTTTCAAAAATAAAAAGTAAAAAGTAAAACAAACAAACAAAAAATAAATAAACTTCAAAATTGGTGCCATTCATTTCATTCCGATTCTCCCGAACTGTAGTCATAATTTGTATATGTACATGATGATTAATTTTATATACCAATTTGGCTGGATTAAGGGATACCAAGATAGCTGGTAACGCATTATTTCTGGGTGTGTCTGTGAGGTTGTATCAGGAAGAGTTTGGCATGTGAGTAGGTGGACTGAGCAAAGATACACCCTCAATGTAGGTGGCACCATCCAATTGGCTGGGGGCCCAGTTGGAATTTCAAAAAAATGGAAGAAGGACAAATTATTGCTTTCTCTTTTGGGTCCAGGTCTTCCTTCTTCCCCAGCCCCTAGATGTCAGAATCCCAGGGTCTCCAACTTTTGGACTGTAGAATTTGTGTCAGCAGCCTCCCAGATTCTCAGGTTTTGGGCCTCAAACTGAGAGTTATACCATTGGCTTCATTGGTTTTGAAGCTTTTGAAATTAGACTGTACCATTCTATGGGCATTCTTGGTTCTCCAGATTGCAGATGGTCTATCATGGGACTTCTCTGCCTCCATAAACAAGTGAGCCAATTCCTTTAACATATACCTCTGTATCTCTTCAGCTCTCTCTCTCTGTTTATCCTATTGGTTGATCTTTCTAAAGAAGTCTAATACAATATAAAAAGTCTTGAAGACCTTCTGGTCAGTATTATTGACACCTCATGTGGTGGAATTAATATTTGACTGCAGTATCCTTTTATTCTCATTGCTTGATTGAGGATGGGAAGACATACAGTGAACATTTCTGGAGCTATGTAGTAAAGCTCTAGACTGGGAATTTCAGTAAGTGGAAATCTTTCTTTCAATGTGTAATTCTAAATAAAGTGTTTAGTTACTTAATTTTTGATAAAGCTCTAATCAGAAAAAAAAATGCAAAAGGCAGAAACTTAATAGGATTTTCCCAGTTATCTAACTGAACTGAAATGAAAATTATTGTCTTGAATAAAGGCTGTAAGAATTTTGCAAACTACCGTAACTATTGAACATAACAATTGAGAACACAATAGTTTGTATCCTCTTTTACCTCAAAGCCCATTGAGGGATGTTAATGATTTTCTGAATAAAATAAATTCTGTGAAAAACCGATAATTGGAATATTTACACATGTGGAAGTAGTAAATTAATAGGATATTCTGAAAGACCAAAGTCTGATGAAAGAGAAAGTAGTTGAAATATTTTATTGTTGGATATTTGCAGTTAGAGAATAATCAATCAAATAACTAAAAACATAAATGATATAATTTGGTAACTTGAGAAATTTGACTTAGTTCTGAAGCACAGATAGGGCAGAAAATGGACAAAATTTATTTTCTATTTTAACCTTCTATTGTATTGAAAAGTTATTTGTAGACAAGTATATATATATATAAGATTTGCCTATTGAATCATGATTTTTGAGCAAATAGAAAATTATTTGGAATAAACACACATATACATACACATACATAATAAAGATATGTCTATCAGTAACATAATTATTAATTATGCTTCAGATACATTAAACACATTTATAAGATTAATACCACAGCCTGTCTGAACACTACATGTTATCACACCTGTCCTGCCTTAGAGATACCTATGATCTTGGAATAGATGTTAATCTTTCCTGTTCACAATTTTACACTTTCGAAATCTGTACATACCTTCATAAACAGTATACATCATTGCTTTTTCATATATGAAAATTTTTCTTTCATTGGCTTTTTGTATTTTAAATAATTAAACATTTTTATATTTATTGACAGGTTGTTACTTCTGAAAACAGTTGTTCATATCATTTGTGGACTTCTCTCTTTATTATTAATGATCTGCAAGAGATTCTAACATTCTGCATAATTTCTAAATATTTGTTAAAGGCCCAGAAAAATATAATCTCATCCCAGTCAGGAGCTTGCCTTTTATTTCTGTTTCTGAGCCTTGTGACTTACACATATGTCAAATTTATAGATTTCTTCTGTTGCATTTTCATGTCTTTCCTCTCTTGTCTTTTTAAATCTTAAATCACGACAGTTCCCAACTTGTTTCTAAATATTTTAAATTTTTACCTCTTATAACAAGATGTCTAGTGCACTTAGAGTTCATTTTTCTTGTACAGTGCAAATAAAGATCTATTTACTTTTTTTATATGAAGAACAATCTGAGCACTATTTTGCAGAGTCTGTGCTTTTCTCCTGATTTGCTGTGCTTTCTTGGTCATACATTTAGCAACTTTCCATATATGTTTGAGGATATGTCTTAGCTTTCTTTTGTTTTATTGTTCAATATGTCCATAGGTATGGCAATACTATACAGCTTTAATTGCATTAGCTTTAAAATGGTATACTATCTGACAATTACCCTTTCTTGTGTTCAAACTTGATTCAGTTGTCTATTGTTCAGTATTTTACATACTAAGAATATATTTCTAATTCAATAAAACAACATTAGGATTAGAATAAAAGTAAATTTGTTTTTAGATATTCAATAACTTTTTTATTATACTTTAAGTTCTGGTGTACATGTGTAGAACGTGCAGCTTTGTTACATAGGTATACACGTGCCATTGTGTTTCGCTGCACCCATAAACCTGTCACCTACATTAGGTATTTCTCCTCATGCTATCCCTCCCCTAGCCCCCCATTCCCCGACAGGCCCCAGTGTGTGATGTTCCCCTCCCTGTGTCCATGTGTTCTCCTTGTTCAATTCCCAGTTATGAGTGAGAACATGCGGTGTTTGGTTTTCTGTTCTTGTGATAGTTTGCTCAGAATGATGGTTTCCAGTTGCATCCATGTCCCTACAAAGGACATGAACTCATCCTTTTTTATGGCTGCTAAGTATTCCATGGTATATATGTGCCACATTTTCTTTATCCAGTCTATCATTGATGGGGATTTGGGTTGGTTCCAAGTCTTTGCTATTGTGAATACTGCTGCAATAAACATACGTGTACATATATCTTTATAGTAGAATGATTTATCATCTTTTGGCTATATATCCAGTAATGGGATTGCTGGGTCAAACGGTAATTCTGGTTCTAGATCCTTGAGGAATTGCCACACTGTATTCCACAATGGTTGAACTAGTTTACACTCCCACCAACAGTGTAAAAGTGTTCGTACTCCTCCACGTCCTCTTCAGTATCTGTTGTTTCCTGACTTTTTAATGATTGCCATACTAACTGGCATGATATGGTATCTCATTGTGGTTTTGATTTGCATTTCTTTAATGACCAGTGATGATGAATTTTTTTTCATATGTTTGTTGGCTGCATAAAATGCCTTCTTTTCAGAAGTATCTGTTTATATCTTTTGCCCACTTTTTGATGTGTTTTTTTTTTCTTGTAGATTTATTTAAGATTTTTGTAGATTCTAGATATTAGCCCTTTGTCAGATGGACAGATTGCAAAACTTTTCTCCCATTCCACAGGTTGCCTGTTCACTCTGATGATAGTTTTTTTTGCTGTGTGGAAGCTCTTTAGTTTAATTAGATCCTATTTGTCAATTTTGGCTTTTGTTGTCATTACTTTTGGTGTTTTGGTCATGAAGTCTTAGTCCATGCCTATGTCCTGAATGGTATTGCCTAGGTTTTCTTCTAGGGTTTTTATGGTTTTAGATCTTACATTTAAGTCTTTAATCTATCTTGAGTTAATTTTTGTATAAGGTGTAAGGAAGGGGTCCAGATTCAGTCTTCTGCATATGGCTAGCCAGTTTTCCCAACACCACTTATTAAATAGGAAATCCTTTCCCCATTGCTTGTGTTTGTCAAATATTCAGGAACTTTTTATGTATTTGAGTATGCAAAATTCAACAAATTTGTATACTATCATATATTTAATGTTTTTCATGATATGGGAGTGGTGTAGGAAACTTCTGGGTAGAGAAGGGTGGGGTCCCTGGTGAGGGATATATCTTAGGGCCTGTGCCCATAAACCTAAGTGAGAACAAGCACTCCTGTTCTTGCACCTGAATGTTGAACAAGCACTCCTGTTCTTGCACCTCAATGTTGCATTTCCCAAGACAATTCAGCACCCATTCCCCCGCCCCCAAACCAACCTGTGCCCATGTAAACCCTAGACATTAGTGGGCACACTAAATACTTGTTTTATCTGTTTTTTTTTTTTAACACACACACAAATCTTGTGAAAAAAGAGATTTATGGCTATTTCATTCACATTTACAGTCTTAGAAAAGTACCTAGCCCACAGAAATATCTCAAAAAGTAATTGTTAAATGAATAAAAATATTAAAGAGAGATATTTTCAAAGAGTACCTTGATGATTGATTTTGTTATTGGCATAGTACTATTACAAATTGAAAAATATCAACATTCATAAAATAACATGAAGTCCCATGGTTTAGCAACTTTAGGGCATCAGATTTTCTAATTATATGTATTTCAAAATATAAAAACATAATTTTTGTTATCTATGATCAAGGTTATATTCTGAGCATAATTAATACTATAAAAACATTTTATCACACTGAAAATACATACAACACTGTTCTCTAATAACCTTGAAAATTACAGAGGAAACAACAATTCTGGGTTGAAGATTCTTAACTCAAAGCTTGAAGAACATGGAAATACTGTCTCACACATACACACACACACACACACACACACACAAATGAGTGTTTTCATAACACTTTCTTCCTTCAGTTTTGTTAGATGTTGACTCTCTGGACATTGTCAATTTGGAAACTAAATTGCGTTCTGTTGGTGCTACGAACTCTCAGCTACCTTCAAGTTTTGGAACCAAAATTAAAGGAAAAAGTGATGAAACCAACATGTAATGTAAACAAACATTCACATTCTAAAATATCATATCTTAATCTCAAAAGGAATAGTTCTGTTTTTATGTGAATTGCCAAAATTCTGAACCCAAAAAGATCTTTTACTACCTTTATTTATCTAGCAGGGAAAAAATATTAATAAATACATGAAATTACTGAAACATATACACTTATTATCAGGAATGCATTAAAATTGCATTTCCAGATAGAACCATTGGCTAAATGAAAGTATTGCTGCTTACCTGTAAAACTATCTTTAATATTAGTTCTGTAACTTAGGAGAGTGTCAATATGATTGTTTTCTACATGGTGGTCATTTTTAAGACACTCAGTAATTTCTTTCTGAGAATATAAATCAATCTTCATAGTAGTCATTTCATTTAGAGCATATCATTATACATTCCTGAATTGACTAGTTTGAAATCAGGTCAGTTGTTCGCCAGAATAAGAAAAACAGAAATTGCACTCTCCAGAGCATTCATCTGTCAGTTCAGATATGCCCTGTATTGCTGAAAAGATAGAGACTCACACCAACATGTCACTTTGGGAGTCAAAAAATAAAAACAACCATAGAACAGAATTTAACCACTGGCTACCTCCTATGGGTCAGGCAATATGCCAAGTGCTCTTTCCATGCATTATCTCTAATTTGTGCCATAATTCTTTCTCTTAAGGATTATCATCCCTAGTTTATAAAAGAATAACAGAGGTTTAACAAAATTAAGAGACTTTTCTCAAAATCTTCAGAGCGATTCAATTGTACTTTTGGAATCAGATCCCCAGGATGTTTATCTATCACATCCAGAATCCTGAGGCAGTCAACAAATGAAAGGATCATATTATAAATGTGTGACATTAAAAATTATCACAGAAGGAGTTTTTGTTACAATATGTTCTATCACTTGACAAAAAGCCATTTATTCACCTAATAGTGAAAAACAAGACTTGGTTGGGTCAAGGTGGCTCAGACTGCTAAATTTCTCATACAGTGAGTAAAAGAGTATCCAGGTTCACCTCGTGCTTTCACTTACTTTGTGTTCTCCATCTGATTATTCTGCTATCCCATCTCTTGGTGGGATCTTTTCTATTCTTTTTCATAATCACTCTGAGTGGTGGTCATTTGTAGACTAATCCGACACTGAAACTCCAGCTCATCCTTAGTTTCTAAAGCCCAGTCTAGGAATGCAATTTCAAAATATGGATCTCTGCCCATGGAAGCACCCTAGTGTTTATAACCTAATTGACATTAAATTGGATTTACTTTTGGTAATTCAGTGTTAGGGACTGAATGTTTCTGCCATCCAAAATTCAATTGTTGCAAAGTAATCCCCAATGTGATGGAATTTTGTGGTAGCGCCATTGGGATATAATTAGACCATGGGGGTGGACCTCTCATAAACAGTGCTAATGCCCTTATAGGAATATGCCAGAGAGCTAGCTTGCTTTCTCTTTCTCCATGTGAAGATACAACGAGAAGTCAGTAGCTTGCAACCTGAAAGAGAAGTCTCACCAGATCTCAACTATGCGGGCACCTGGATATAAAATTTTCAGCATTCAAAAGTGCAAGAAATAAATTTCTGTTGCTTATAAGCCACCTAGTTTATGGTCCCTGGTTGTAATCACATGGGTCCTTAGGTCAGAGAGAAGGATTAAAGGAAGATGAGACTCTAGAAGAATGGACTATGAGGTGTAGGGTCTTTACAAGCTGAAAAAAGCAAAAAAAAAAAAAAAAAAAAAGATTATTCCATAGAGCCTTAAAAAGGAGTGTTGTCCCTCAGACACTTTAATTTTAGCTCAGCGTGACTCAGATTGGATTTCAAACATACAGAACTGTAAGATAACAAATCTCTATTCCTTTAAGACACTGTATTCCTGACAATTTGTTACAGCAGTAAAAAAAAACTAATTTACTTATGATCCAGAGTACTGTATTACTTGCATATTCATGAGCTGATTGGTTAGTTTCACAAGTATGCAACTTTGTTCATTTAAAAAAAATTTGTTTGACATTATTTCCTAGAGTTTTCACATTATTAAGTATGAAAGCAGTATTACCTTAATAATTACTCTATGTATGTTTTGTTGATCTATAGTTAAAATTGAGCACCCTCTTTTTTCTCATACCATATTCACACATACTTTTGTCATACCACTTTTTAATCCTTTTTTTCATGTATTAATTCATTTCTTTCATACCTACTATGTAATACTACAAAGAAAAATATTTCTTTCTGCCTATTGCCTGGAGTAAAGTCTGGTGCATATTGAGTAAACAATGTAAGCTTGTTATTTTTTTTTATGAACTTTTATTTTAAGTTCCAGGGTACATGTGTAGGTCATGCAGGTTTGTTACACAGATAAACACGTTATTTTTTTTAAGAAAAACAAAAAAAAAACAACAAAGATTTAATTCAACGATTCAGCGTTTGTTAATGACCGAGTTTTACGGAAATGCCACTGGTGTTCTAAGGGAAGAGCATGAATTTAAAGACTGTAATCATCATCAAGTTACTGTTTCCAAAGATTATTCTGCATCTCGAGTGTGTGTGTGTGTGTGTGTGTGTGTGTGTGTGAGGATTCCAAAGAGGCTTCCATATACTAAGGCAACAAGATAGCAAAAAATCACCTCTGAAAAGTATTGGTTTATAGTGTTAGAAAAGCTTCTCTCAAAAGTATTGGTTTACAATAATAGAAATGAAGATATTCAACTCATCTACATTGTTAGAAGGTAAGGTTATAGGAAAGAATCAGAAGATTCTCAAGATATTTTGCAGTGAACACTTTGGTTGCTTCCAAATCTTAGAAAATTAAAAATTTTCAAAATAATAAAAATAAAATATATCTTGTGAAAAATGGGTACAATGAACTTGAGAGTGTAGACACCTCTCAGAGATGTTGATTTTATTTCTTATGTCTATATACTCAGAAGTGGGATTGCCAGATCATGTGGTAGTTCTGGTTTAATTTTTTGAGAAATCACCAGGCTGTTTTCCATAGCTGATACACCACTTTACATTCCCAGCAACAGTGTACACAGTTTCCAACGCCATTCTCAACATGAATGAGCCCAAAGGACATTATGCTAAGTGAAATAAGTCAGTCACAGAACAACAAATGCTGCATGACCCCGCTTATATGAGGTAACTGTAATAGTCAAACTCACAGAAGCAGAGAATATAATAGCGATGGCCAGAAGACAGGTGATGGTGAAAGGCGGAGTTCCTGTTCCATGGGTAAAAAGTTTCAGTTATGTTGTCCTGATACCATAGTGAGATTAATAATTATGTTTATGCTGGAATTTTTGTTATTAATGAGAAGAACTCAAAGGAGAGAAAGTATGGAAAATATAATGCTATTTTTGAGAGTTTCTATAGATATTTTTCAGAGCCTTTATACAAAAACGACACTTTTCAAGGTAAGTTAACTTTCACTTTCAAATATCTACATTAATTTTTACATGCAATTAAAGGGAAGACTATGCATTAAACATAGCCACTTGTCTTCTGCAACCAAGATGTGATCTGTTCAACAGGGAAAGTGAAATGTTGGAAAAGAAAATATGGAAAGAATAGAAGAGAAATTTTGCATCTGATAGAAATATACACAAAAATTACTTCTTCTAGCACATATTTATATAAAATTTTCATAAGTAAAATATCTCTAAACACTTATGATAAATATTTAGTATTAATTGACTACATTATTGTATTTATTTCACCACCACTATACAAGACACCTATTGTGTTAGGAATAGTGTTTTTTTCTATTATTTAACAAAAATAATTTATAGGTCTAGTCTAATCAATTTATATTTTAGTAGATATCTTATTAAAATATATAACATACAGCTGTTTAAACTATGACACCATTTGGAATAATGGTTCCCACTACATGAAAAACATATTCAAAACCTCATTTAAGAAGAAACATCGTTGTGAAGGAAAGTAATCTCAGAAAGGCAGACTATGATTTATGAAAATATCATTAAAAAATATTTTATGTAAACTAGGTTGAAACCAGGAGATTACTAACATTACCTCATTGTTGGATAACAGTGCACCTGTATTGAATTTCTTTAATGTGCATTTATGATAGAGCTAGTTATATATTGTGCAATGCATAACTACCTCTATCTTAAATACAAATATATTAATTTTAGTGTATAAACCCTAAAGCTGAAAGTAAAGTACCTGTTAATAAACTAGAATGACAAGTCTTCTAAAACAAGAGAATGATGTAGGCATGTTAAGTAGCTTGTGGATCTACCAGTGAATGTACTGTTGTGGCAACTCAACTCAAAATTTCTGCATGAAATTGATTTAAGCCTCTGTTGTGACTGCATTACGATTCAACTTGTCTGTCCACACCAAACAACAATTTGGTTTCTCATAGCTCTGATTCTGAAAGACCTCTCTATCAAACGTCCTACAAGCACATTTCCATCTCTGAGTTTCTTTACTGGGGAGCATAATCTGCAGAAGTTATAGCTCACTTCAGAAAATTACTTATTATTTACTGGTATTTAAAAAAATTTGAATAAGGCATTTCAGTAAATAATCTTGATTTTAAATTACAATTTACTAAATTTTATTTAGTATTTATTTTATTGCTGTGAGTTATTTGCTAGGACATATACTAAATATAAAAATTCTAGTATTGCATGAAAGTTGTACATGCCCTGACTGTTGAAAAGAAATCTTTGTAAATTAGTATGGTAATTGTTTGTTAGTCAAAAAGTAATATTTGTGTTGCTCAAATTGTTGTGTTTAAATTTTGTAATACTTTTGAAATTTAGTCAAGAGAATTATTTAGATAAATAGTATTTCCTATATTTTTTCTATTGTAAAGAAAATGTTCTTTTATTCTGGCAACATATTGCTAAATTTAATAATGAATTATTTTTCTTGATCAATAGAAACTTTTAAGTACAAAATAAACTTAGATCCGATGGTTTAATTTTCTATTTGGCTTTGCATTTCTGTAATTTTTTATTTATTTAAATATATCCCTTATGTCTGTTGTTTTCCTTAGTGTATCCTTGGCTGTGTTTATTCTTCCTTATCCCAGCTGCTATTTTGTTTTAATTGCTAAGATTATTTTATGTCTTTTATTCAAATTGTTTCCTAAATTTGATTGATCATATTTGTTTCACATATTTCCATAGTTGGTATTATGTTTTTATACCGGGTGTCTGAGTTTCTGATCCATAATGTTTTTTTCATATCTCCAGTGTTTTTTTAGAGAAAGATTTAATTAATGTTGTGGAGTCATGCTACTGATTTCCTCTGGTTTGGTTTCCTTTTGTGGGGAGAAGGCAGTTCCTTTAATGAATATTTTGATTTTGTTTTTGTTGTTTTTATTTCATCAGCATTTTGTGTTGATTTTTTCTTTAAAGCAATCGATGATTTATGAAGTTGACAGTAAGAGGGTTACTGTAAATTAATATGTTTCTTCATTGAAAAGAGCATGTTTTTGTTCCTAATTCAAGTGCAGTTTTTTTCCAAAGGTTTAATTTATTTTGTTTCAAAGTAGTTCTTACTCCAAACTGGAGAAAAAGAAAAAAAACAAATTATGGAGAAAAATCACAAACCAACTCATTTTTATTTGACAAAAAAATCACTGGCCAAGCTATCTTTATTTTAATCATTCATGACAGAATATTTGAATATGTTAAATAATTTTCATTATCTTAGTATCTTAAATGTACATTATAGAATGTATAAAAAGAATTATATAACATAACTAAGAAGGACTTATCTCAAGTGTGCAGGTCTAGCTCGACATTTGAAATTCAGTTACTGTAATGTATCACAACAGGCTAAAGAAAAAAGTGTAAATTTTAGTAGATGCAGAGAAGCATTTGTTAATATACAACATTCATTTATAACAAAAATTCTCAGTAAACTAAAGGTAAAGAGGAACTTCCTCAACTTAATAAAGCATATATAGAAAATATCTCCAGTTAACAGTATGCTTAATTATGAGAAACTTGAAGTTTTCCCACAAGAAGTCCTTGTGGGAAGGGAATTCTTGTGGGAAAACTTCACCTGACTTCCGTAAGTCAAGGATGTTTTCTCTCACCACTGCTTTTCAACATTGCAATACTTAGCCTTTCCTAATTGTTTTTCTACACTATCATGCCCACCTTTGAGTGATGTCTTTGCTTTGATCATTTGTGCATATTCACAACTCAAACCCCACACACTCCCTGCTCTGAGCCCATAAAAAGCCCTGGAATCAGCCATACTGGAAACCCTCCTGTCTTTGGGTAGGGGACCCGAAAAAGCCGTTTCATCACTCAATAAAGCTTTCTTCCTCGCTCACTCTTCGAGTGTCTGTGTGCCTACTTCTTCCTGGTCGTGAGACAGGAAGCCAGATCTAACTGAGGTAAGGAGCAAAATATTCTGCGTCAGAGTTGCCATTAAGACTCCTTTGATAGCATTGTATCACAAAACCCTTCCAACTTCTCCCATTACCCAGTTCCATTTACTTCCACAGATTTAAGTATTTGTTATAGCAATGGTCTATTTCTCAATACCTATTTCTGTCTTATTCCATTTGGGGTGCTATAAAAATATCTTGAATTGAGCAATTTATACATAATAGTAATTTATTGTTCATAGTTCTGGGGACTGTGAAGTCCAAGATGATGGTACCAGCATATTTGATGACTGAAGAGGGTCTGTTCTTCATTAATGTCACCTTCTATGTGTTTTTATACACAGTGGAATAGGTGAACACTGTGTCCTCACATAGCAAAAGTGGACAAGGGAGCTCACTCAAATTTCTTTTGTAAGGGCACTAATTCCATTTGTGAGAGTGAAGCTCTCACGACATAATCACTTCCCATATGCACCAACCCTTAATACTATTAAATTGGATATTAAGTTCCATCACATATATTTTTAGAAGATCCAACACTCAGACAATAGCACTTGTGATATGGAGGTGTCATCATATATCATTGCAGGGGTTGTGGTTGGGATTGTCTAAGGTAATATCTATGGAAAGTTTTATCATGTATAACGTGCTTCAAACTTGGTTTCTGTTTAATGTCTCTGCTCCCTTTCATGTCATATATTCATGTATATCACTATAAGCTTGGGTTATTGAACTTAGTTGTAGTGTAGCTTTATAATCAGACCTTAATGAGCTGCATGTGCTTGGTTTTGCTTAAATTAGATGTCCTAGGATGTAGCCATTTTCTTATTTATTGCCTGTTCCCTTGCTTATTGAAAATTATTTGAAAGTTATTTGCTTATGATTTATAGACTTTTAAAATATATTCTCTGATAAAATGTGTACAAAAATTTTTAACTTCTGCATCAGGGTGACAAATTGAAACTTCTCTATGGAGATAATATGCCTATTGTCACAATCCCTATTAGCTACTGGATTTTGATTAATTGTGTTTCTTGCTGGAAACACCTCTGAAACAACAGAATATGTCCCATAAATCAGTTACATAAATTTTAGAATGACAATTTTAATAACTCTATTTTGGCTATAGACTTCTTTTCTGCATTCCTGTATCTTGATATGTTGTTTTACTTTAAAAATATTGTTAATTACATAGAATTAGAAAGAAACAAAATTTTGTTAGGTGTGCTGTGAGACAATGAGGAATGACAACAAAAATGGTTACTCAATATTAATTTTCTCTTTATTTTGCTGGGTTAATCCCAAGTTTTTACCATGGTTTTCATTCACAAAAAGAAAACAGGAAATTGTAGTAGTATCTGAGAAACTAAAACATCTATTTTGATTTTGGCATTTTAAATCATCATATAATAGTTTTGAATTATGTTTGTTAATGTGATAGTTGCTGCAAATTTTGCCAGAATATCTTATTGGTTGTCATAAGTAGATAATTTATTCATATTAGGAAGCAAGGATTGTAATTTATTAACAAAATTTCTTAGACACTTTTTTCTCAATTTTCTTTTTCCTGTTAGTATTATTTTCTTTCAAAATGTTGTTTTTCTAATAAAAACCCACAAAATTCTTATGAAGAAAAAAAATTTCTTTTCTAATAAACAAGATTTGGGGGAAATCCAAAACATGAGGCTTATGATGTAAAAGGCAGAATAATTCAGAGTCCTGTATTAAACTCTTTAAAACCAGATTAACAAAGGATCTAAAGCAGGATTCAATTTTAATGCATAACAACAAGAAATGATTGATTATAATTGCATTGGAAGAATATTATCATGTGTAACTGTACTACTTCAGAAGTATTAAAATAAGTATACATGCATTTTTTATAGATGTAAACAATTATAAGGTTCAGTCAAACACTTGTCAACCAACAATGAAACTCTTATTAGATTTTTTGTACTCACCAAAAACTGATTTTATGTGGCTGTTCTTTGCTATAATGGCTTTCGCTGTCTTGAGAGCAAGCACAGAAAACACCTACACGTGGAATATTATTTAATTTTGTTAATTAAATCAAACACTTAACTGCATCCTTTACCCAATTCTTCATTATACAATTCTCCTCATAAAAAAATATTTTATAGTTCAAGTTCAGGAAACGGTTTCTCTATTCTGGTGAATAACTGGGCTTCCCTTCATTTGGTATAGAAGCTAGGGAGGATCCTGATTTTATAATTATGTTAAGTTCAGAAAAGTAGTTATATATTCTACTTTGTTTACTTTGTTGACTTTGTTGGAGGATGCTACTATGTGTTTTGTGACAGTATTTTTCCTGGACTGTTTTTTCAAAAATGTCTGCATAGCAAAACACTGTGGAAAAGAGAGTTTGTGTCTTGCTCTTGGGCAGAGGACAGGTTTGTATTTCCCCTGACCACAAAACGTAATGTCTTTCTGCAAGGCAAAGGTTGAACACAAGTTTTTCAGCATCCTCTTTGTGAGATTTAGGGATTTCCAAATTTGAGACTTCTCACCAGCAGCATAGAACCTCTATTTGGGAAGATCCTTTTAGTCTGCTAGTCATCATCTTCATGGAACTTTGAGGACACAATGAAATGATAGAAGCATGCAGTTCTTGTGGTCTGGAGCAATAAATGATGCTATTTTACTCAGTAGTCTAGTAAACAATATCAACATTTATGTAACTGTGGAAGTTAGCTAGTTAGCTTGCAAGCAAATAAAATCTCACAGTTTTCACATTTTTTTGACAAACTTCCTTCTCCATTATCTCTTGAATATCTTTTGGTCTTGAAAGTATTTTTTTTTAATGTTTACCTCTTTCTAAATTAAATATCTTTTTACAGTAGCTCATTTATTAATACATGCAACCTCAATGCCAACTGTAGTACCATATCCAAATATCCTTCTCAGAGTTTATATGAATCCCATGACTTAATATGTCATGAACTTTAAATCTCTGTTCCTTAGGGAGAAAAGGAAAAAAAGGTCTTTTCTCCTCTCTTAACTCTGCAAACATAATTTGATATTTTAAGCTGTAAAAGCAATATGACATAATCATTAAATGAAAAGTTTCAGAAGCAAAAAATCTTATTGATAGGTTCAAATTCCAGCTTTGAAACCTATGTTATTTTGGAAAAACAACTCTCTTTCACTGTGCATCAACTTTCTCATCAGTAGTTAAATGTTAATAAATCTCTTCATTCTCTGTGTATAATGGCCTTGACATTGTATTATTACTAGGATTTTATAAATTGACTCATAAAGTTCTCTTGTAAAACAATGCTTGACACATAGAAATGATTTAAAATACCATTAGCTTCCAGTAATTTATTATCACAGTATTTGGGTCAAAGAAAAATAAAAATCTGAAAGTAAAATTACAATGTTTTAGGGAAGCATTTTCCACTAGGGCTTTTTGTGATTATTTCTGTGTTCATATTTGAGTTGTCCTGTTCCCAGTGGCCATAAGCTACTAGTTTACTACCTAATGGGAACTGACTTTTTAGTAGTACACACTACTGACTAACTCAGATCTAAATATAATATTTATCTAGTGACTAATGAATTCAGCAGCATTGTGTACATGCTATGTATACATTGTACACATTCTTTTGTATTATATTTCCAACATAGATTTTTTAAAATGAATAATAAATAAAGCAGCTTTTTGAACCAAATATGATAAGGTGTTAAAATCTGATACACTGAGTACAAGGTTTAGGAGTTTGTTGTGTTATTTTCTATACTCTTGTAATTTGTAACTTTTTAAAGAAAAAAGAGAGTGTAGCCTGTCAAAGTTATAAAATTCATATGTTACAAAAGTCATATACTAGTGAAAATAAAAATGCATACTTCTGTCTTTCCCTTGCAGTAATCCTTGAAGTAAAAGAGTTAACATAAGACTAGACATAATTTATACTATTATTTAGTAGAACACACTAATGAGTCTTTGAAAATGTGAAGAAAAACATTAAACTGCTTTTTGGGGACCAGAGATTTCTGCTATAGAGTAGAGATTGTTGGTAATAACAAGAACATAATTTCCACTATTGTTTTTACGGACTGTTAGGGGAAGCAGAAAGAGGGGCAAAAAATATGGGGAACAGGGACAAAGAAATTGGGAGGAGGTGACACCCAGAGACAGTTGGAGTCAATATTTAGAAATATGAATGTTTCCCATTTACTTTTAAATTAAATGCTCTATTGAGCAGTCACATATAATGACCCATTACTGTTACCCTTGGCCTTTTGTAAAAATCCACCCTATCTATACCACTTGAACCTGGGAAGGGTTGAGAGAGACAATAGAGAAAGAGGGCTGAGCCCTCACTTTACTCAGAATTCTTGTATGAAAAAGTAGCTCAAGGATTCTCTTGAAACCAGGAATTTCAAGGCACCTGCTAATCAAGCTGTCTAATTATTGAGCCTACTATCTGCTTAAAGGTACAATCAAGATCAAAGAACACACCTGATTCTCAGGTCACCATCTTTGGTTTTTTTCACTACATATCATTGGATATTCTTTTTTTTTTATTTAGATATTATTGACAAAAAGTATATATATATATATATATTTAAGGTGGTGCTTTTTGATATTTTGACATATATATACTTTGTGAAATAATGACTAAAATCAAAATAATTGGCGTATCTATCACCTCACACAGTTACCATTTTCTTTTTGTTATTTTCTTGTGAAAATACTTCAAATCTACCCTCTTCTAATTTAAGGTAAACAATATATTTTTATTAACTATTGTCAACCTGCTGTACGTTAAAGCTCCAGAAGATATTCATCTTGTGTAATTGATGTCTTGCACCCTGTGACAAACATCTCTCCATTTCCCACTCTCTAGTTTGGCAATCTCTGTTTTAATCTCTGCTTCTATGAGTCTGACTATTTTACATTCTATTTAAGTCATAGTTCGGCAATATCTGTTTTACTGTCTGCTTCTATGAATTTGACTATTTTACATTCCATGTAAGTCAGATCATCCAGTGTTTGTCTCTCCATGTCTGGCTTATTTCAGTTAGCATGTTCTCCAAATGGCAAGAGTTTCTTCTTTTTTAAAAACTGAAAAAGACTCCATCATTTTTCTCTATATATACATCAAATTTTCTTTATTAATCTGTTGATGGGCATCCAGGTTGTTTCCACATCTCGGCTATTGCAAATAATGCAGCAATGAACGTGGGAGTGCAGACAACTCTTCAACATACTGACTTCATTTTGTTTGGATTATACTCTAAAGTAGGACTGCTGGATCATGCGGTAGCTCTGTTTTAATTGTATGAGAAACCTCCATTTTTTTTAATAGGGACTATATCAATTTGCATTCCTAAGAACAGTATACAAGGGCTAGCTTTTCTGCATGCCCTCACTGACATGTATTAACTTTTTTCTTTGATCATAGTCATGCTAACAGGTATGAGGTGATATTTCATTGTGATTTTGATTTGCATTTGTCTGATGCTTAATGTTGTTGGGAACTTTTTATAACTTCTTTGGGAAAATGTCTATTCAGGGACTTTGCCCATTTTTCCAATTGAGTTTTCAGTTTCTTGCTACAAAAATACATGGATATTTCATATATTTGTATATTATCCTCTTATCAGGCACAAAATTTGAAAATACTTTCTCCAGTTCCATAGAATGTCTATTCACTCTCTTGAGTGTTTCTTTTGCTGTGTGGAAGCTTTTTATTATAGATTGATGTAATACCACTTTCTATTTTGGGTTCTGTTATCTGTGGATTTGGGATTATATATATAAAAAAATCATTACCTAGAACAAACTCGTGCATGTTTTTCTTACGTCTTCTTCAGTAGTTTTATGTTTCAGGTCCAATATTTAGGTATTTAGTCCATTTTGAATTGATTTTTGTATATGGTATAAGATAACAATCCAGTTTCATTCATCTACATGTAAATATCCAATTTTCCCAGGACTATTTATTGAGAAGACTGTCTTTTCCACATTGTGTGTTCTAAAAACCCTTGTTGAAGATCAGTTATCTACAGATATGTGGATTTATTTCTGGGTTCTCTATTCTGTACCATTGGTTTATATGTCTGTTTCTATTCTAGTACTATGTTGTTTTGATTATTTTAACTTAGTAGGATATTCACACAAAGGGAAATGTAATGCCTTCAGCTATGCTCTTCTCGCTCAGGATGCCTTTGGTGATAGTATACCTTTGTGGTTACATATAAATATTAGTGTTGTTATTTTTTCCTATTTCTGTAAATAATCAATGGGGTCTTGACAAGATTGCATGGAGTTTATAGATCACTTTAGACAGTATGGATACTTTAACAATATGAATTTTTTCAATCCAATATATAATGCTGTATTTCCATTTGTCTTTGCCTTTTTCATTTTTCTTCAGCAATGTTTCATAATTTTCTGTTTTCAAGTATTTTCCCTTCTTGATTAATTTTAACCTAATAATTGATATTGTCTTTGTTGTTATCATGAGTATGATTGTTTACCATTTTCTTTTCAGATAGTTTGCTATTTGTGTATAGTAATGCAAATAATTTTTATGTTGATTTTATATTCTTCAATGTTACTGAATTTGTTAATTAGTTCCAATAGCTTCATTACTGAGTCTTTAGGGTTTTCTATGTGTATGAGCATGTCATCTGCAAACAGAGGTAATTTTACTTATTCCTTTCTTATTTAGATGCCTTTTACTTATTTTTCTTATCCAATTGAATTGGCTGGGACTTCTAGTACTATGTTGAAAAGAAGTGTGGAGAGTGGAAATTTTTGTCTTGTACCAGATCTTAGGATATTTTTAGAGGACAGTGTTTGATATTCACAATGATCATCTACAGAATTCAAGCAATATAGGAGAACTTGCTTTCTAAATAAAAAGTATTGTCTTATCAAAACAAAAATTACGATGCATGTATTAGGTTTCTCTAGAGGGCCAGAACTATAGCATACATATGAGGGAGTTTATTAAGTATTAACTCACACAGTCACAAAGTCCTAAAATAGGCCGTCTACAACCTGAGGAGCAAGGAGAGCCTGTCCAAATCAAAAAACTGAAGAACTTGGAGTTTGATGTTTGAGGACAGGAAGCATCCAGCACAGGAGAAAGATGTAGGATGGGAAGCTAGACCAGTCTATTCTTTTCACCTTTTTTCTGCCTACTTTATATTCTAGTCATGCTGGCAGCTGATTAGATGGTGCCCACCCAGATTAAGGGTGGGTCTGCCTTTCCTAGTTCACTGACTCAGATGTTTAATCTCCTATGGCAACACCCTCATAGATACACCCAGGATCAATACTTTGCATCCTTCAATCCAGTAAAGTTGACACTCAGGATTAACCATCACAAGTCCACCTCTTGTCACCTTGAACCCATATACAGCTCCTGAGATCATACAAAATCTTCAAATAAAGACAATAATAAGGTCATAATTACACCTAACATAATACAATTATGCTTTGTACAACTGGAAACACATCAATCCGCAAACCAAATACCATTACAAAAATTAACAATACTTAAATGCTGATATGAAGTCAATAAATCTTATGACACATGGTAAAGGAAAAGGAAATAAAATGAGGATTTGTTTAGTACAAGTGTATACATGCACAAACATGTTTTTAACACAAGAAAAAAGAAATACTTATGACAGTTACAGTATTACAGTCCTCATTTCTGCAGTTGGTCACGTGGTCACAACTGGTATTGATGACCACCTTCTTCTACTACCCAGTCTGTATTACCTTTGCCTTCAGCAAGCACCTCAGCATGTCGTGATTTTTTTTTCTCCTTAAAGTGACCCAAGCCATTATTCCTGAGGTGTATGGGCTATTTGTAGTCCTGCCTGGATTGTGCTGTTATAGTTTTCCATTGACCTTCATTACAAGGCATAGTAACAATAAGGGACATCCTAATGAATCTTCTGTATTCCATGCATACTCTTCCTTGCCTCTGATGTGAAGTGGTAGACTGAGTTCATCTTGATAGTCCAGGTGAATACCCTGAATCAACACTGTAACTCCCTCCCTAATCTGTTGACTTAAAGCTCCCTAGTCTGTTGACTTAAAGGTAGGAGGAGTCCAAAGTGTCCAGGTGGCAATCTTAACCTCTAGCTTAATAGAATCATTCTTATGCCTCCTGGTAGCAACATCCCATCCTCTGGAAGTAAGACCTAGCTAGGAGAATGTAATATTGTTGGAATACAAACCAAAATTTTGGTAGTGGATCACTAGGGATAATGGTGAGTGGTGCCACTTCCACTTCCACACCTCGATTCCTGGAACTTTGAATCTTAGCTATGGGAGAAATAGTACCATATATTGGATGCTGATTCAGAGCATACGTGGCCTTCTGGAGAACTTTGCCCCAGCCCTGTATAGTATTGCCACCTAGTTGGCATTGTCATTGTGACTTCAAAAGGCCATTCCACCATTATATCAATCCAGTTGCTTCAGAATGATAGGGAACATGGTAAGACCAGTGAATTCCATGAGAATGAGCCCACTGCCACACTTTGTAAGCAGTAGAATGAGTGCCTTGGTCAGAGGCAATGCTGTGTGGAATACATGATGGTGGATAAACCACGAGTCCAAGGATGGTAGTCTTGGCAGAAGCATTGCATCCAGGATAGGCAAACCCATATCCCAGTAAGCGTCTATTCCAGTAAGGACAAACCTTTGCCCTTTTCATGATGGAAGAGGTCCAATATAATTAACCTGTCACCAGGTAGCTGGCTGATCACCCACAGGAATGGTGCCATTATCAAGTGCTCAGTGTTGGTTTCTGCGGCTGGCAAATTGGGCACTCAGCAGTGGTCATAGCAAGGTCAGCCATGGTAAATGGAAGTCCATGTTGCTGAGCCCATAAGTAACCTCTATCTCTGCCATCATGGCCACTTTGTTCATGGGCCCATGAGGCAATGACAGGGGTGGCTGGGGAAAGAGGCTGAGTAGGGTCCACAGAACAGGGCATCCTATCCACTTGATTATTAAAATCCTCCTCTGCTGAGGTTGCCGTTGTTGTGCAATCACATGGGATACAAATATCCTCACAGTTTTTGACCACTGAAAGAGGTCCAACCACAAACCCCTTCCCCAGATTTCTTTACCATCAATTTTTCAATCATGCTTCTGCCAAGCCCTAGACCATCTAGCCCAACCGTTGGCTAGAGCGCATGAATCAGTATATAATCACACATCTGACCATTTCTCCTTCCATGCAAAGTTTGCAACCAGGTGTACTGCTGGAAGTTCTACCCACTGGGATGATTTTCCTTTACTACTATCTTTCAGGGATGTGCTAGAAAGGGCTCTAGTGCTACAGCTGTCCACTTTCAGGTGGTGCCTCCATATCATGCTGATTTATCTGTAAACTAAACCCTAATTTTCTCTTCCTCTGTCAACTGATCAGAGGGAACTCCTGAAGAGGCCATTGGTGCAGGCTGGGGGAAAGAAGGCATGGGGTGGCAGGAGTGGAGTCCATGGGCATTTAAGCCACGTCCTCTAGTTCATGAGAGGCAATTCAGTCACTTGTTGACTTGAGGACCCATAGTCAAACATTCTGTTTCCACCAAAGCCCAGTAACAGGCAAAGAGATGTCTCTCAAAAGGACAGTAGTCATCTGCTGAAGATGAAAGGGCCTTGCTCCAAATTCCTAGAGGCCTCTGCTGTGATTAACTTTTAGGAAAAAAGTTAAAGGCTGCCAAAGGCTCCAAACAGCAGCCCTATCTGCCACTGACACTTCAAGCACCATTGAATCTGCTGGGTTATATGACCCAAGTTGCAGAGCAGTTTGCACAGCAGCCTGGACCTGTTGCAGAGCCTTCTCCTGTTCTGGACCCCACTCAAAACAGGCAGCCTTTCAGGTCACTGGATAAATGGACTGGAGTAACACATCAAATGAGGAATGTGTTGCCCCCAGAATCCAAACAAGCTCATGAGGCATTGTGCCTCTTTCTTGGTTGTAGAAGGGGCCAAATGTAGCAACTTATCCTTCACCTTAGAAAGAATATCTCAACAGGACCCACACCACTGTACCCCTAGAAATTTTACTGAGGTAGAAGGTCCCTGAATTTCAGTTGGATTTATTTCCCATCCTCTGGCACACAAATGTCTCCCCAATAAGTCCAATGTGTTTGCTGCTTCTTACTCACTGAATCCAATAAGCATAATATCATCAATGTGATGGGCCAGTGTGATATCTTATGGAAGCAAAAAGTGATCAAGGTCTCTCCGAGTAAGATTATGGCACCAAGCTGGAGAGTTGATATACCCCTAAGATAGGACAGTAGACCTATATTGCTGGCCTTGACAGCTGAAGGCAAATTGCTACTGGTGGGCTTTATGAACAGGAATGGAGAAAAAGGCATTTGCCAAGTCAATGGCTGTATAGCAGATACCAGGAGATGTGTTAATTTACTCAAGCACTGAAACCATATCAGGTACAGCAATTGCAATTAGAGTCACCACTTGGGTAAGCTTACCATGATCCACTGTCATTCTCCAATATCCATCTGTCTTCTGCATGGGCCAAATGGAAGAGTTGAATGAGGATGCGGTAGGAATCACCACCCCTGAATCTCTCAAGTCCTCGACAGTGGCACTAATCTTTGCAATTCCTCCATCGATGCAATGTTGTTTGATTTACTATTTTTCTAAGCGGAAGCAGCTCTAATCGCTTCCATTTGGCCTTTCCCACCACTATAGCCCTCACCCTACCAGTCAGGGAGTCAATGTGAGAGTTCTGCCAGCTGCTAAGTATGCCTATGCCAACTATTCATTCTGACACTGAGGAATTGACCACAAGATGAGTCCAAGGATCCACCAGATCCAATGTAAGTCAGACCTGAGCTATAACTCCATTAATTACTTGACCTCCATAAGCCCCACTTAAACCTGAGGACCACAGTGACATTTTGGGTCCCCTGAAATCAACATCACCTCAGAGCCACTGTCCAATAGTCCCCAAAGTGTGTAATCATTTCCCCTTCCCCAATGCACAGTTACTCTGGTAAAAGCCCGTAGGTCTCCTTGGGGAAGGATGGGAGAAAGATTAACAGCATAAATTATCAGTAGTGTAGTGGGGTCCTTCCTCAGAGGGACCTTTCCTCCCCTTTATTCAAGAGGTTCTGTGTCTGTAAATTGGCTCAAGTCTGGAAATTGATTGAGAGACTGTGATTCTCTGTTTTTATAATTCAAATTAGTCTTTTATCCATTAGACCTAGAAGTTTTCTGTTTATATACATTAAGTAGTAATGAAGTAGCCTTCCTATCAATTTCACTTCTAGGAACATTGTGATTAATTAGCCAGTGCCAGAGCTTTACATAAACCACAGTATTCTGATTGCTGCTTTGCCTCTGCTGTCCATTTCAGTAGCTACGCCCACCTTGTTTTTGATGACTGAGTGCTGCCACTTGACTACTGCCACCTCGGGATCCAACTATTCCCATTGTATTTGCATTTTGTAGTTGTGTGACTATGGTTCCCACTGTTAGATCTGACATACACAGAAGGGCAATTACAGGACTCTTCAAAGATGCAGGTGCTGCCCTCACAAATGTATTTCACAAGACATTGGTCAGGGGTATATCTTCTGTACCCTCCATGCTGGGAAGAGTAGGTCTAAAGCGACTAATCAATTCCACCTTCCCAATCTCCCTAAGCCTTTGCACCCCTTCCTCTACATTAAGCCAAGTGGGATCAGGCATTTCCAGCTAACAAACAGTAGGCCATCTTTTAATCGGGATTTTAGCTAACCAACCAAATAAACTACTAGAACTCTTTTTAACTCCCTGAGCTGCAACATTAAATGTAGAGTCCTTATATAGTGGACCCAAATCAATAAATTCAACCTGATCCAACTCTATGTTTCTCCCACAATTATCCCACACCCTTAATATTCATTCCCATGACTTTTCTTCAGATTTCTGTTTATATAAATTAGAAAACTCAAGCAGTTATTTTCTGGTGTAGAGCAGCTTCTCATAGGTCAGACTCTCAACCTCACCTCTAGGGGCCCATTAGAAATTTAGTCTAGTTACAGGTCTAGAAGCAAACAGAGGTGTTAGGGGTTACTCCTGAAAAGAATCAACATTATCTTGCCTGGCAACTGCCTCTGAGGAGGCCATCAATGTTGCCTTAGGCAGCACAGAATTTATATCCTCAGACAAAGATGGAAATGCTGATGGCTGCATGGGTCAGGGAGGGGGTGTTACCACTACTGGGGATGGGGTAGCTGTTCCTTCCGGAAAAAAAAAAAAAAAAAAAAGAATTATCAGAGTTTACAAACTCAGTGTGACCAGCTTCATCAGGGTCCTCCCACACAACCCCATTCCAAGTTGCAGTGTCCCATTCTTTTCCAATGAATGCCCTCACTTGAACAGTAGACACCTGGTGAGGCTGTGCATTTACCTTTTGTTGAAGGTCAACCACTCACATGGTAAGAGCTTGTGTCTGTTCTTCCACATTTTCAGCTCTTTTTCTAGAGGAAATAAGACTCTCATTCAGGGTAATTTTAGCACATTTGAGGCTCAATATCTGTTTCTGAAGCAAAGAGATAGAATCCCTGAGTTCATCATTTTTTTTCATCACTTTATCCACTGAACTTAGGAGCAATCAACCAGCTTCATTATGTTACTTGATTCTCCACATATGGTCAAAGATCTTATGTATAGAGTCACTAAACTCCTTGTTTCTCACAAGCGGTGAATCAGGAGTGTCAAATGCACTTATTTTGCGTAATTCTCTAAACAGTTTATGCCAAGGACTATCAGTTTTCACCATACTATTAGAAGTTGAGTTTTAACACTTTTTGCTCTCATCATATTAAGCAGCCAATCTCAGAAACTCCCAAACCAATGAAAAAACTCCATCCTTAATATTCTGTTCCTCTACAACCACTCTTGATACCAAAATCAGTATTAGTCAGGGTTCTCTAGAGCGACTGAACTAGTAGGATATATATATTAGATTACATATATTATATATATAAATATATATATGCACACACACAATTAGTGTATACACACAATATGTGCATATATATACATATATATCCTACTGAACTAGTAGTATATACATACACATTTAGTATATATATCCTACTATACACTATACATATATACACACTATTAGTGTATATATGTGTGTATATATACATATACACATATGTATACATATATGTGTGTGTATATATCCTACTATACACATATACGTATATATGTGTTTGTGTGTATATATCCTACTAGTATATATATGTATACACTATTTGTGTGTGTGTGTGTGTGTGTGTATATATATATAAAGGGGAGTTTATTAACTCACACAATCACAAGGTCCCATAATAGGCCTTCTGCAAGCTGAGGAGCAAGGAGAGCCAGTCCGAGTCCCAAAACTAAAGAATTTGGAGTTCAGTGTTCGAGGGCAGAAGCTTCCGGCACAGCAGAAAGATGTAGGCTGAGAAGCTAGACCAGTCTAGTCTTTTCACATTTTTTTTCTGCCTGCTTTATATTCTAGCCATGCTGGCAGCTGATTAGGTGGTGCTCACTCAGATTAAGGGTGGGTCTGCCTTTCCCAGTCTACTGACTCAAATGTTAATCTCCTTTGGCAACAACATCACAGACACACCCAGGATCAACACTTTGCATCCTTCAGTCCATTCAAGTTGACACTCAGTATTAACCATCACAATGCATAACTGCATTTCTGTATATCCCTGTTTATTTTCATACTTTATAAAAGAATAAAAGACATGATTTAAGACTGCAGATAGCAAGAAATCTTTAATCTGTAAGAACAGAAGCAAACTTTCAATAGATATATGAAAATTCATTCCAAAACAGTCACTGTAGCGTCGCATAGCTAAACTGCTTCCATAAGAGAAAAGCTAGTATAACACACTGCTGATTTTATCTGTATCTACATTAAGAGATACACTTCTGTTTATGCCTTTATTCTTAAAAAATACGAATAAGATATTAACCACTTAAGTAAAAAAATTATACTTAAAAAATTTTGTTTTAAATATGCTTTCTACTTTTTAATATATGTTATTAGATCTGAAAATGATTGATCACCTTTGTATTAACACTGAATTATAAAAATATCAAAATATTTGATTAATGGATACACTCGAGTTTGTAATACTGTAGTTTGGGGATTAAAAATTTAAGTTTGATTTTTTTTCTTCTGTTGTTTCAATGGTTCACCACAGTGTGTGTTATAATTTATGAAGTTTTGAAATGCATTGTTAACCTAAAATGTCTCTGACAATTTGAGGTAATCATGAAGAAAACTCTCAAGTTAAATTCTGCTCAAAATTGCTTTCCTGGAAGACAATATAAACTAAATATTATGTCATTTGGGAGTTGGGGCTGGGTAATGTAATACCTACCAATCTCATCAAAAGGGAATAGTTTGTTTTTATGAAATTGCAGGAATCACAGGATGAAACAAAAAGACATGCAGTAAATGTAGTAAACATAATATAATTTCCAGAGTTCACAAGAATCCTAATTAAACTGAGCAGTTCTAGCAGAAAAACCTAAAAAGGATTTCTCCAAACTATGTAGTGATAAACAACCCTCTTGTCAGCTTAGAGTACCCCTTTTTCAAGAGGAAGAAAAGGACGTTAAAAAGACTCAATGGGACTCATGTACAACATATGAAAAAGCTATCACATGTGAGTCACAAGTATCAAAATAAAAGGTAAGTGGATATACCACCAAGACAGCTAGGGAACCCATTCAGTTATTTTGATCTTCAAATGATTTTGAATAGATAATTATTATCTAGATGATAATTCTAGTATAAGAGATAAGTATAGGAATTATTCCTCACATATGCAAACATTAAGTCTATATAACTTAGGTTGAGACAATTTGAGTATGTGGCAGGGATTATATGATAGTTCCTATAGCTTTCCATTATGAACAGTGAGTCAATGTTATATTATCTGTATTTCAAAATTATTTGGTCCAAATACCATGTATTACCAGTGTTATTGGGAACACGTAGTGTTTAAAATATATAAATAATTTATAAATCGAACGCCCTAGAGAAATCCTGGAAAAGTATGTTTTAATACACTGAAGGATATCATTTTTCAGATGAAAAACTAACTTTGGTTAGTTTCCTATAGTTATAGGATACATTCCAAATTCATTAGCAGAGTTTACAGGTGACTTTAAAATTGCCTATATAGAAAAACTGTGGACCATAAGAGAAGTTACTGAAGACATTTCTACTCTTAGAACTTATTGACTTCTGGCCTGATTTTAATATGGTCTTATAAAAAAAGTGTGTACATGTAATAAAAATTTTTAAATGTCAGGTAAAGTTAGATTAATAAATTATTACTTTGAAACTAGAGTGAAAATGATTTTGAGAAATGACAATGAAATGTAATAAAAATAAAAGGAATATGTTTATTAGAAAATTTAAATAGATAAATATTTTAAATGTAGTAATATGTATATATTTAAATAAGAGGTAAAGTATGTATAAATTGAAATAAAGTGAAATGAAATACTTGCAGATAAGGCAAATAATAGTTATTCTGATATTGAAAATAATCCTATAATTACTCTAATCCAAAAACCTACAATTTATTCTGTAGTCTAATATATTCAATCCAGGGATAAACAAGTTTATAAAGAAATAAAATGATAAATAATGTAAGAAATAGACTAAATTAACAGACAGAAAGGTAGGGAAGAATTTCAACACCATGAAACAAATGAATATTGTCAATAAATAATAATAAAAATAATAATAATAATTATTATTATTATATTAATAAATTATATAAAAGTTTGTCAATATTATTTGTGAAAGAGAAAGATCAGAAACTGTTAAAGGGAAAAACAACAGAAAAGCATATATTCTTTACAGTTAAATAATTTGAGATAATAATGCCTTAAATAGATAAGCAGGTGACTTTTTGTTATGTATTAGCACTGAACTAGTGGCTGGACACTGTGATTAGAAATCTAGATCCTTCTAATTTCTGCTGCACCACTATTATCAAGGGGCTTTTATTTTCATCCTTGCAAGATGACTATTGTACAGTGAAGTAGGTTGTCTGCATTCAGTTAGAACAAAATGGCGGTGGGTAAAGAAGCAACATAGTCACACCTGAAAAGAGAATTCAGTTTAGTGTGTTTATTTAAAAAAATACTAGAAGCCTCCATTTATTGATTTATTTATATCTCCCATTGAATGGAACTGTGTCTCATATACATCTTACACTACAAAGAGATGTAAAAAAATGATCATTTTGCTTTTCTAAACTTAGCAGGGCAAAGTGAAACTTCACTGTGAATATGGAGAAAAAAATTAAATAGCTACTTTTCAACCACCTTCATCAATATTTTATTTTATTTATATATTAGACACACTTCAGGAACTTGGGAGGAGACATATTGAACTCATTAAAACATTCTCATAAGACAAAATTAAAATGATCAACTAAAAAGAAATATTAAAATTCATTTGGTGACTTAGTTGTTTTTATAGCAATAATATTTTCTCGATTGTTTTTATAGCTATCATATTTGGCAAATTTGTGCTCAGTAAATTATTTTAGAGGTTTCACTAGCTTTTCAGTTTGAAATGGAAATGAATAGGATTTCAGTGGCCGATTTGCTAGAGAAAGAAAGTGCCTGGAATGCAAGATTTTTACCTAAGGCTGATGTGACACCTTTATTCCTAATATACCTATCTATTCTATTCAATATGAACATGCTGCTCTGTGTTCAAGAACTACATTAAGATAATTATTTGTATAAATTGTGCTTTGTGGTAGGTTAACTAACAAAAATCAATTGTGGTGTAACACAAAAGGTCTAGGGAAGGGAAGGCACATTTATAACCATGTAAGGTAGTTTACAATAAATTAGAAGAATATTTAATAAAAGTATTTATATGTGTTTGTTAAAATTTATTTTTCTTTTTTATTACTATTATAAAATACCCTACAAGTTAATATTATTCTGCATATGTTTTTTAAAGTACATGTTTTAACTGATGGTTGTCATGTGCTATGGTTTGCATTCCTCCAAAATTTATGTTGAAGCGTAATCTCCAAAGCAATAGTATTAAGTGGTGAGATCATTTGGGGAAGGGATTAAATCATGAGGGCCCTACACTCATGAAGGAGATCAGTGCACTTTTAAAAGAGATTACAGGAGCAAATTAGTCTCTTCTGTTCCTTTCACTATGTGAGAATGCAGCAAGCTATGCCATCTATGAAGCAGCAAACAAGGTTTTACCAGACACCGGATCTGCGGGTGACTTGAGTTTAGACTTCTCAGCCTCCAGTACTGTTAAGAAATGCATTATAATGACTTATTAATTACCAAATCTGAGGTATTCTCTTAGCTCAAATGGATTAAGAGAGCATGAAGTGAATGCAAAGAAAATGGAAAAGTGTGATTTTCAGCCGATTTATTCAGGGAAAACTAGGTATAAGAGGTGGCTTTTTAGTCAAAAGTTTAAGCTCAGATAATGTTCTGGCACAACAAATTTACGGGAAAGATCAGGACCATGGAAAATTATAATAAGCACTAATAATTTCAAACTATGCATTATTTTGTAGTAAATTTATTTATTACAAATAGAACTAGTCATTTCCCCTCTTTAATGATGAGTTCATAAGCACTGACAATAAAATATGTAAACAAAGAGGCAAAGAAAATATAAAGCCCACTTTTAGTCAAGAGTGAAATTTTATATCTGAGAATGTGCCAGTTGAATACTAGAATAAAGCACTTTGTGTGGGAAGTCTTCTGCATGACTGCTACATAGCACAAAGGGCATGTTAGTTATAATACTCATGAAAAATGTTGGACATGGAAATAAGCCATATCACAAACCTTACTGAGTTATGCTAAATAAGCCTAAATTAGTAATACTTTGGGGCAATGTTTATGAACACTTTAAAATTCAATGGTATGGTTATGCATGTTGTTCTGTGATTGTCTGAGAAACAAATGGTACAATGACAGAATAATTTTCATGATAAATGCTTCTGTAAAGGCTGCTCAGAGAAACTCATACATATTTTCCCTTAAGAATATAATAAAATTAGCAGAAACATGGAAAATTCCAAGTACTGACACATGGTGAGTTTGCTTAAAATACTAAAAGCTCATCCTACATGTAATTTATGAACAGTATTCAAAAGAATTATCCTAAGAAAAACATTTTTAAAACTTTCAGATATTAACAAGAATACACATAGACTATGAAAATATACGAACTCTCAACTGCAGAAAAAATACATACAAAGAGAGAGAGAAGGCAAAATATGCTCAAATTAATAAGCAATGGATTAGTCATTTTGGAAGGTTGTTGTTATGTTGGTCTATCTATATATTTTAAGCAATAGCATACCACTTTTGTATAATATTTAAGATCGGACAGATGAATTTTTCCTGTTCTTCCCTCAAATAATAATAAAATCAATGGAAAAGATTTTGTAAGGCAAAAATCTCACAGGAACCCAGAAAAGGTAAAAAATAGGATGGGAACATAATTTTTAAAACTGAAAGGCAGATGGATATATGACAAGTGAAATGAACAAACCCGAATTCTGAAAGGAAACTGATTTGAGGAGAGTTAGAAATCTGCAAGGCTGAAGGATGGATATTACCAAGTGCTTTTGAACACCGGAAACAGGAAAATTGCCCGAAAGTCTGTTGAAACAGCAGTTAGATTACTGGGTGCTAAAGTCTCCCCTTCACCGTGATAGATGATTGAATGTGTACTGTTTGAAAAAAAAAAAAAAAAAGAGAAAAAAAGAAAAGAGAAGAAAAGCAGAAGTCTAAATATAGAAGACTAAAGAATGTGATCCTTTCCTTCACTTTGTGGCATGTTAGACAGTCTTGTTCTCAACAGAGGAAAGTGAAATGTATTTCTCTGGGTAATCTAAGCACACTAAAGAAAAGAGCATACATATATATATACAATATATACATACACACATATATATTATATACACACACACATATATTATATATGCACATATACATATATTCACTTTAGAGTTCAAGGTTAGCAAAATAAATAGCTCAGTTAATAGCTCTGTCTCTGGTAAAGATATAAAAGCTGCTAGCCACTGAATCAAAGCAACACACAGAAATTCTGAATCATTTTGTGGACATTACGACCAATGCATCGCTAAACATTTGAAGAAAAGTTCGTAAGAGGAAAGACTGAGACCAATTAAAATAATTTTAAGAAAACCTAGGGAATGTTCTTAGGATATAAGAAAAAAAGTAATATCCTTACAGACAAAAGAAAATACATTACATCCAGTTTAATAAAGGAATAGATGGTATATAAAATGAAACAATTTCAGTATAAAAATATGAATATTGATCCATTCTTTATGGCACTATCCTTAATCCTTTTACACACTATTCCTTACCTAGATTTATTTCTGTGTGCCAACACAGACTGCACAAGAGGAACTCATGTTGACTTAAAAAGAAGAATCTCAGGACATTGACATGTCTTAAATCTCACTTTTTAAAATAAAAATAAAGGAAACTCGTCTTTTTTCTGTTCTTTCTTCCTATTCCCAGTCTCACTATAAAGGCATTTTTCCTTCTTCTGTGTATGTGGTCTTGATTCCCTTCCCTCCTCTCTTTTCAAGAACATCATTTGATCAATCCCCTCCTCTATTGATCTGTTCTTACTTGCACATAAGTATTCTTGAATTTCTTCAATGTAAACAAAGTCCAACAACAAACGGCATCCTTTCCCACTCACTTTTTCTTTAACTATAGCAACAATATTAAAATATATGTCCTTTAAAACTTTCCCTCCTGCTTTTTGTTTTGCTCCTGCCTGTCATTTTATGCTCTGGTAATAATCATTGGTTCTACAAAACTGTTGTGTTGCAGATATGTACACAGAAAGCATACACCTGTGCAGAATGTACCGGTAAACCAGTTATCAGAGAGTAAAGGAGAGGAATATGATTTAGCATTTCCAGTGTCCATGGTTTAAATATTCCCAGTGTGATTGTTTTCAAGCTAACATGATCAAATATGACATTCCTGAATACATAGTTGGTAGAGATGCCCACAATTGGCTATGGAGAACCAGCTCCAATACACACCAATGTACACCAATTATGTTCTAATGTGAAGGTACTGCAACTGCTAGAATACCATCACCATCAAAAAATGTGGCTATGATAAAGCCTAGGCAAAATAAACTCCAGTTTTTTTTTAATTTAAGTAAAGGTTTTAATAAAAGTCGGAAGACTATATATGAACTTTTCCTTTTGTAAATACGTTTTTACTATTATCAACCAAAAAGGTCACAGTTTATCCCTTGAAATGATTTATGATTCAATACAATTAATTTGTACTTGGAAACTAAAGCCTTTTTCAAGGAAGTTACCCAAAATAAATGTCAGTGCAGAGACTATAGTTTCAATTATTTCAGTTTATAACACAAGGATAATGGCTTACAGTAGTCATGGCATAATGATTTTTCTAGACTCTATTATATCCCATTAACAATGAATGTTATAGTAAAACATACTGCACTGTTTTATAAATAGTTCTTTGCAAATACTGCTACAAATTTTTTAAATTTTATTTTAGGAATAAAAGAAATTATTTAAATTATGTCTAGTAATGTTGATTAAATACATTAATAGTTGTCAAGAAGGTAACACAGTTACAAATTTAGAAACATAAGTTTTCTCTTATGATGACAGATTAATCATCATTTTTGACTGAGTTTCTCTAAAGTGAAGAATTTGCTTTCTACCTTGGTTAAATTCAAAGATAGCTCAAACCTCATTCACACTTGACATATGTCAAATTATCTCAATAAAAAAAAAATGGTTAAAGGTCCTAAATATCTTAAAGGTACAAAATTGTAGTTTTTAGAAATTATTAATATTTGATATTTGAATTGGAATGTTAAATTCATTTAATGGTTTATTGGTACAATAAACTAATTAGTTTTAAACATAGCTATCCTTGGGATAATCACATCCTTAGATTCTACCTAGAGGTTATCAGTCATCCTCAGATTCTAACTAAAAGTTATCGATCAGAACCCAGAAGGTAGTCTAGGCACTGAAAATTTAACAGGCTCTGTGGGTAAACATGACATTGATGTTTGACAGATTTGTAATAAGCACTTTTCAGAACAATTAGTGTAAAAATATCTGCTTCTAAATCAAATAACAAGTATCAAAATAGGGAATGGAGAGCAGAGATCTCTTTTCAGTGTCAGTCACCTAGAGAGCTCATTGCTGGAAAACTGTAGAGAGGTGATGTTTTCCAATCTCATTCCATAAAGATGCTTGAAGTGCCTTGGATTCTTGCTAGAGTAATGAAGGAAGTCTCTTCAGCAGTTGCTTTCATCTTGTTTATGTTTAAGTACCATTATTTTTCTTCAAATGTTATCCTGTAAACCTGGAAGATAATCTGTGACATATTCAATACAGGAAAATTAATTTTTCTCCTTTTCTTGTTAAAATAGCTTTCAAAATATTAACTATATTTCATTACCTACAAATGTACATTCTTTGAATGATGACTGATTGTTTTCTTCTTTTTTTAATCCTTTTCTCCTCTTCCTCCTCCCCTCGGCCTCCTGTGCCAGTCTGTTTCCTCTCCTTGTTTTGTTACTCCTTCCCCTCCTTTTTCATTCCCCTACTGGTGGAGCCCTATTTTGATTTCTGTCTCCTAGCATATATTCACTTGGTAGTGTAATTGTTCAAGGAAACTAGTCTAAAATGCAAGGTTCAGTGAGTCTCTTTTCTGATGACTACAATTAGCTTTATATTTATTTTCTGTCTGCCTTTGGTTGTACGCTTAATTTTCACAGCATTCACTCTATTCTTAAGGTTTTCTGTTTTGTTTTGTTTTTGTTTTGTTTTTTACTTTGAAGGGCAAATTCATTCAAACTCCTTACTGGGCTCAAATACAGCTTCATAATTTTTTTTTTTCCTTTCAACATTTTAGGCAGTTTCTGTCATCTAATTCTACATAGTCAAGTCAAAGGGGCAATGCACATTGGTAGTGGGGGAGAAAAACCCTCTCTCCTCTACTGGGAAGTTTTCTTGATTGAATTTACAATGCATGTTCATATCATAGAAAGCTAAGTTTAGGGTCTTGCTATGAAAAATCCAAAATAAAACATACCATATTTTAAGTTTCAAAGCATAATAAAATGTTGTACAGAAAAAAATAGATGTTGGTATAATATGTCAGTCTGTCATCATACATTCACAACAAGACACTGAAAAAGGATTCCCATAGTATTTTACTCCAGAGAGTGAGCTGAGAAAAAGGCTAATGTTACATAGATGGATATTTTAAGACTTTCATAATACTTAAGAGCTGGATAGCTGAAAATGGAATATGCTTCCACCTCCCATGTTCTCTTTCCCTAGGAACTGAATGTCCTGTATTACGTCTGAAGCATCAGCAATAGGTTTGGAACAAATAATATGTATATTTCTTCCAGCCTTAAGAATCTATGATATGTATTTTTATATTTTTTCTATGTCATACCTTACTCATATTTGTAAATAAAACTAAAATACTTCCTACCAAGGAAGACAAGGTCACTAGCAATAGGATCCCGAGTGAAGTTTTCAGAGAGGGTCATTTTCTTTAAGATTTTTAAATAAATTCATCTCTTGGAGAAAAAGTAGCAAAAGATATTTTTTATAAGCTTTATAGTTACCCCAAGGAAATGAAATGGCTACAAAATATAGCCATATATTTTGTACTTAGGTTATTAATTTGTCTGTATGTTACGAAATTAGCACCGGTGACAGTAGTAGCCAGACTGTGGTCAAGTACAGACAGAGATTAATCTAAACACAAGGGAAATAATTTTGCATAATGTGTCACGAATTGCTCTCAAGAATTTAGATTAACGAATGTAATATAAATGTGGGCAGGGTAGAGATGATTAGGTATACATATATTTGTAGATATCTTACTTTTCTATCCCAAAACCTTAAAAATCTATTGTTAAACCCTTAGTGACTACAAAATATGACAGTTATTTTATGGTAAAGCCTTTTCTTAATTTATTTTATAGAATTATAAGTTGACATATACAGAAATATGTCAATATTTGTTGCTCTGTTTATCCAAATTTTGTCACAATAAAGAACATGGTAAAACAATGTGTCAATATCTATTGAGCTCTTGCTATTTAACAGGCATTGCTATAGGTACCATAATATTATAATAATTTAATATTCACAAAATATTTTAAAATGAGTAATATTGTTACATAGATTTGATAAATGAGGAAACAGAGATACAGAATAGTTAAGAGAGTTGACCAAGGTCACACAACTAAGAAGTGGAGACAGAGATTCGAAACAGGACCCAGAGCCCACACTCTTAACTACTATACAATTAGATTTTTCTCACCTTTGGCTTTCCTGACTTTGATTCTGTGGCCTTTGCTGCTCCTCCCTTGAAATAAGCAATTCTTAAAAATATATAAATATAAGTAAGTTTTAAGTGTTGAGAAACATGAAGCTCCATTAATTATAAAATAATAAATATAATTTTTTATAATTAATATTTAATTATATATTAAATGTGGGCTTATTAAATGTGGCAATATAACTAATAAAAGTCATACTTGTAATTTTTAAAGACACCATAAGAAACTAGTGGTTTGACCTTTTCTAATAAAAGTATATATTTCTCTTCAATAGACACCAATTTCTCTCTTTCCTCCACACCAAATTTAAAAAATTTCATTATTGTATTGTTTAATTTCTTTCTGTTGTTATTTTATGTTTGCCCCATTGCACAATTAACATTCCTCAAGTTCCTAATCACTGTTTACACAAAATATCTTAATTTGTGTGCTTTCACTGCACAAAATACTCTTTGGCTATCTAAATCCAATTTTTCTATAGTGCAAGATTTAATATGATTCTTTTCATGGTATATTGTACTTCTGCTAATTTTACTTTTATTTCTCTTGTCTCTCAACCTTAAAACACTTTAAGTCAACTTCTTTCAAATTAATATTCTGTCATCAGTTATTTTGATATGTACATATTCAAATAAAAATAATTACCTGAAATTTAAATTTCTGTATGTCAGTGATATATCTCAATAGTTTATTTCTATTTGCTACATTTATTTTTTTCTAAAAAAATTTTGTATAGTATTTTATGCTATGCACCTACTACAAGTTATGGTATAGTTTATATGTAAATACAGTATCTCATATATAAATCACTACTGGTGTTCAACAAATATATTAGTTGATTTTCATTTTATGTATTTAAATAAAATACAAATATATACATTTAGATGCACATGTTATCCTACATTTCTGACAAGGTGCGTTTAATATATAAAAGGTGAACTGTCAAAATATATTTAGGTAATTATTTCTTCTATGTAGTTACAAATTATGAACATTTCTTTTATTTTTTCCTTTTTACTTCTTATAACTATCTTGTTTCATGATAAGAAATTTACTTAACACTAATATTGATTAGTTTTTCAAGGGTAAGAGAAGTAATAGTTTTCATTATCTATAGTAACCATATACATGCACTAAAGCACACAAATAATACACAAACTAAGATTCTTTATTAAAGTATTCTCTTACTAAAAAATTATGAATTAAAAGAAGTCAGCGAAAATTAACTCTGTGATTTCACCATTTTTTAAGGTCTTTTCATTAATATACATAAGCCAATTATATAAATGACAAAAGCCACAATACTTTGTTTAGAAACATGATGGCATGTTTTCTTTATTAAGGTCATACTAAAAGAGGTGTTTTGGCGTCTTTCAGTGACATGTGGATACTTAATTTCATTTTTATTTAGGTCTTTGTGACCTACTCTTCACAGCTACATCAATGATAAGGAACATCTAATTTTAGTAACATATACTATAGTAACAGGTATCTGCAGTTTGACACATGGCTAATTAAATATTGATTTGTTGAATGAACTCTAGGCCATCAGTATTTTTGTAATTAGATTAATGACTTTTCCATAGGTTGGCAGTTGTGTTTCTCTTTAAAAAATAAAAGACACATAGAAGTATTTCAAAAGTATGAATTATTAAGTGAACTGTACTTGAAGATGTGGTTAATAAATTAGACAGATTGTAATAAGTTCAGGCAAATTGCTTTTACCTATTATAATAAATAGAGATTTCATTCTTCCAATACAGTTTGATAATGGAAAAATACAGCATTTAGTAGAAGTGGTATGACCTTGGGTAATACATTTTCTCAGGAGACTTTACTCTGATCTTAGTGAGAAGCTATCCAATGGGATTATTGTATATCATATTTAAATTTAAGATCAGTAAATGTCTCAAAACAGGATTATTTGTCCTTTTAAATTATCATAAATAAATATCTACCAATTGAATTATTTCTAACAATAGTAGCATTACATCTAAATAGTATTTTCCAAATAATAAAATATCTTTAAACAATCCTGTGTGTGGAGACTAATTAAACAGAAGGAAACTCAACAAATAATAGAAAATATTAAAAAGGTACCACAAGGTAGCTTTATTGTATTTGCAAGAAAGCATACCTAGGGCATTATGTTCTATGGACAGTGTCAAAACAGTAATTGACCATAAATTGCCCTTTGAAGAATAAAATGAAGCATAGGAAGCAGATGCTGCAGTTAGAAAGAGATATAAAGTGATGATTATGCTTTAAAGGGTTTTCCCAAATTGTATCACTTTTAATCCACATAAGAGGGATATGAGCTAATCTATTCTTTCTCCTTTACTCATTTTTCTTCTTTCTTTCTGTACTTTCTTTACAGATCCTTTTTCTTGTTAATTTTATATTTTCATTTTGAGTGTTTCCTGACTATTGGACTACTGGCTAGATTTAAAAAAAATTATAAACTTTATGGAATGTAGAGAAGAAAAATGCAAAAAAAAAAAAAAAAGCACCTGTATTAGTGTCTTCTCATGCTCCTCTAATGGACTGCCCAGAACTGAGTAATTTATAAAAATAATAATAATAATAAATAAATAAATTTTAGAAAGTTTTAATTGACTCACAGTTCCACAGGACTGGGGAGGCCTCCGGAAATTTATAATCATGGCAGAAGAGGAAGCAAACACATCCGTCTTCACATGGTGACAGGAAGAAGAATTAGAGCTCAGTGATGGGGGAAGCCCCCTTATAGCGTCAGACCTCATGAGAACTTACTCATCATCATGAGAATAGCATGGAGGAAACGGCCCCCATGATTTAATTACCTCTCACTGGGTCCCTTCTCACCACACATGGAGATTATGGGAACTATGATTCAAGATGAGATCTGGGTGGGGACAGACCAAAACCATATTATCGGCCATTATAAGAAACACAGTGTAATCATTCTCTTTAAAATATTACCTACATCTCACTCCTTAATCTAATGCTTTCCACAACCTCAACAAAAAACACTATTCAAGCTCAAACCCAAGAGGCAGAGGTTGCAGTGAACCGAGATTGCACCACTGCACTCCAACCTGGCTGACAGAGGCAGACTCCATCTCAAAAAATAAAAAACAAAGCACACACAAAAAATTCATTTTTATTCCTTCACAATTGCATTGCTCTTCTTTATTTTTCCCAAGTATCTTGGTTCCTATACAAATATGTTGTTTAGTTTGCATTTTTTAAACTATATCTAATATAGGCATTTTTCTATGACTAATTTTTCACTCAATATTTTTTCCCAGTTTAACATGGCCAAGTAGAACTACTCAGTTTATTTATTTATTTATTTATTTATTTATTTATTTATTTTTGCTTCTCAGTAGTATTTTATGAACATACCACAATTTATTTATCCATTATACTGCTTAGTAACACTTGTATATTTCCCAACTGTAGCTAGAAGAAACAGCATTACAATAAATATTTTACAATGAATTATTTTAACATTGTCAAGTTTTAGGGGGCACATAAAAAGAATCCTCAGGATCTTAAATATTGATGGAGAAAACTCAAGCAAAAGTAGTTTGGTCACTACTTAAGAATACTTCCAGCTATTGACAGTTTAGTATACTGTTGTGTCAAGTGTCTTAAATTATCTGTAGGTTAGAGAAAAGAAGCTTGGTTTTATTCTATGGCTGCACACTCTTCAAAATTGTTGAAGGAATGCAACTCAGGTTGTTTGTCATGGGATAGGATGAAGATCTTTCAAGACTGGAGTTAAGGTTTTAACAGACATTAGTTTGTTAATTTAGAATTAGCAAAAGGAAATTATTAATTTAGAACGGTCAACAGTGTGAAACAATATTTTACTGAGATGAATGAGAAAATTTTGGTTCTTCAGCATTTCTCAAAATGTTGTAACTCAATATTTCTGTATGATCTCAAATTATTTTCAAAAATGATTATGCCAGTTAAATTTCAATAAAAGGCTATGTGCTCTTATTGTGTTTCTATTTTTCCACATGCTACAGACGCTTAATACTATTTTTATTTTATTTGCATTTCCCTAATTATTGATGAAGTTGTTCATTTTCTTAAGTATTATCATCCATGTTTGCTTGATGATTTCTGAAGAACCTGTTCTAGGGATTTGCCCATTTTAGTTTTGCATGTTCAGTCTTTCTTATTTCTCTGAAAGTGGTCTTTCCAGATTTCTGATTTGTCCTCTATATTGTTTGCTCAGGATATCTCTATCTATGTCATTATCTATCTATCTACCTATCTATCCATCTATCTATTAATCTATCTATCATTTTTCTATCATCTATCTATCATCTATATACTGTTATCACAAATTTTGATGACTTCATACTTAATTTTCTTTATTATATCCTTATATAAGCAGAGATATTTATTTAGCTGTAGCCAAATATGTTTATCTTATTATTATAGTATTTTTATATCTTATATAAGTAATATTTTTCTGTCTTGAATAATAATGGCATTATCCTATATTGTCTTTTATATTTTTATTGTATTTTTACTTTTTCAATTATATATTTACTTATCAATACAATTATGTATTTAGTAATTTTGGATAAAATTTTTATGAATAAGAAAAGGAAGATATCCTACTTCATTTATTTTCCAAATAGGAATAAATGGTTGACACCAAACCCTTTACTGAGAAACATTTCCTTCATTCTGCAGCACCAGTTTCTCATAAAATAATTTTTCATATGTGCTAAGTTCTGATTTGGTTGTCTTTATATCCCTTTTTTGCTCTTTTGACTATACAGCATTTTTTAATTTCTATTTCTAAACATCTAGTAAGGCAAATTATCTCATCATGTATGCAATAAATAGGTGATTACTCTCATTTAACAGTTAGAGGCCAAGAGCACTGCTAAACAACATATATCGCACAAGATTATACCCCCTTTCCATAATAAAAAAAAATCCAATCTAAATCTTTATCGCAGAGATTGTGAAACCCTGAACTAAATGAGTGACATATAGAAATGTGTTCTTGAGAAATTAATTTTATATTCCATGTTTGACAGTAGGATTCTGTATAGATATTTTTATTTCTCTCTTTATCTCATTTTATTTTCTCACTTTTTAAAAAATTTCTTCAATGCCATTTATTATATTTTAATTTGTGGCTGTTCTCTTTCAACGTAGTCTTTATCACCGAGGGTTTTATTTTCACTTTCCTGAGCACCTTGTCAGGTAAAGAGTTTAAAAAAGGAAGATCATATTCTCTATTCCTATCATTTCTTTCCTGAATTTAATTGACTCTTTTTAATTTCTTCCTGATTTTGTTCACCTTTTTTGTTTTTTGTTTTTTTTTTCTGACTCAAGGTGATTTTTGCTATCCTAAATATGTATTTATGTCTTCTATATGTAATTATACTGACCATATTTAATTCTGTTTGAGTATCATGTTACAGTTTTCTTTTGCTTTGTGATAATTTTACTCAGGGAGAACTTTTTATTAGTTTAGGCATACTATATGTCAATTATCAATTTTTAAAATCTCTTTTCATTAATTCATTGTTTCCTGTTCAGTTTGGTCGATTTTGGCTGATATTCAGGTTTCCAGTTTAATGACATTTATTTCTGATAGCAAAGTTCAGATTCATTAGAGGATATTTTTTCAAAGGCAAAGAAAGAGACTGTGTGCCCTCTGAATCATGGTTCTTTTTTGTCATGGAAGACCCCACATTTTTTTCCCTTTTAACTGTTTTCTTCTCTACCAATCAATTGCCCAAGAATGCCACTTCATTCATTTTTTTCTTTGAAAATAGTACAGAAAGTATGTTTTTTAAAGATTGACACTTCAAATTTCATGAATTTTAATTTCCTTCTCTTTATATCAGTGGTTGTCAATGGAAAGGGGCAATTTTTTTCCTACATAGAACATTGGAAATTGGAGACATTTTTGGTTGTCACAACCTAAGTGCAGGTATTGTCTACAGCAAAGTTTGCGACTAGTATCTAGTGCGCAGAGGCTAGGGATGCTGCTCAACATGCTACAATGCATAGGACAGCCCTCCACAAGAGTCATCTGGCTCCAAATGTCACTGGTGCTGAGGTTGATTACCCTGCCTTGTATCATATCCACACTTAGGATGTAATTTTACTCTCTCTGGAAGTAATTGAATATCAAATGCAGGTTGTCACTAGTCTCCTCTTCTCTCTTTCCTGTGATTTTTTTTCTCCCCATTCTTGCTCATCACAAACCCTTTTGGTGGGGACAGGAAAACTAGCGATTAACTACTGGGAATTATTTCTTTGCTGATAGTTGTTTTGAATTTGGGATAGCCATTTGTGTAATTGTGTCTGTCCTTGTTAGTATTTTATAATACTTTGGAAGAAATACTGGGAGAGGTGGACCTACATAATCACCATTGGCTTTCGATATCCAAGAGTTTTCCTCCCGCGTGTTTATACTATGTTTTTTCTTTGATATTTTAAAGACTATCCAGTACATATGAATTTGGGCTACACATTCAGGCAGCAGAGATTGTGCCTTCAAATTATGTGAAGAGATTTGTTTTAGTTTCCACCCATTGCCAAACTTCAAGGGAATCAAATATTCTTGCTGTCCTCAGTGGTTGTAGAGAATGAGAACAGGTCTGTTTGTAGCTCTTATTCTCACTAAGGGTCCAAAATTATGGGATTGTGTCTCCTAACTGCCACATCTTTGTTATATTTTGATTTTCTTTTTCTCTTTTCTGAATATCACGAGAGTAAAATAAGTTTGAAAAAAAATAATTCAGTTTATCTGAGGGTTTGATATATGCTCTCAGAAAGTAAGCCTTTTCTAGAAAAAAAATAATCCCATCAAAAATGGACAAAAGACATGAATAGACAATTCTCAAAAGAGGATATACAAACAACCAACAAACATGAAAAAAGGTTCAGTGTTACTAATTATTAGGGAAATGCAAACTAAAATCACAGTGAGATATTACCTAACTCATGCAAGAATGGGCATAATTAAAAAGTAAAAAAATAACAGATGTTGGCAGGGTATGGTGAAAAAGGAACACATTTACACTGCTGGTGGAAATGTAAACTAGTACACCACTATCCAAAACAGTAAAAAGATTCTTTAAAGAACTAAAATAAAACTACCTTTTGATATAGCAATCCTAATACTGGGCATCTACCCAAAGGAAAATAAGTCATTATATGAAAAAGACACATGCACATACATGTTTATAGCAGAAAAATTCACAATCACAAAAATGTGAAACTAATCTAAGTGCCTATCAACCAATGAGTGGATGAAGAAAATGTGGTATATATGTACTGTGGAATACTACTCAGCCACGAAAAAGGAAAGAAATAATGTCTTTTGCAGCAACTTTGATAGAACTGGAGGCCATTATTCTATGTGAAGTAACTCTGGAATTGGTAACTAAGTTCCATTATCATATGTTCTCATTTACAAGTGGAAGCTAAGCTATGAGGATGCAAAAGAGTAAGAATTACGTGATGAAATTTGGGGACTCAGAGCTTGAGAGAGAGGTCAGGGATAAAAGACTACAAATTGGGTAGAATGTTCACTACTTGGGTGATGGGTGTATCAAAATCCCAGGGTGACAGGTGCACGGAAATCCCAGAAATCACCACTAAGAATGTATCCAAGTAACCAAAAACCACCTGTATATCCAAAACTATTGAAATTAAAAACAAATAAAACCTTGTAGCTCTGTTTGTTTTGCTACTTTCCTTTCAAGTTTACCGTCATCAAAGAGTTCTAAGCAGACCATTTCAAAGATTTATGTTTTGTGGAGATGTTTAAAGGACAAAAGGGTGTTTTGTTTAGTTAACCATTGATTTTCTGGAAACAAAAATAAAAGTGTATCTTGCTACTTAATTAAAAATAATTGTACCTGACTTTATTGATAGTCAACTAAAAAGGTGAATAATGAGGTTGCCAGGATAAGTTTTGTTCCCATCAAAACCTTATCAACAGATTACCTGTACTTAGCCATGTTGACAGTACTTATCTTTGATATGATATGATAAAAATGGTACTGTACTTCTGTGGTTTTCTTCCTCAAAACGCATAACTCTAGTTTAATTGTGAAAAAACAAATCTCATATAAGGGACATTTTATAAAATACCTGAAAAATGATGGTATCCTAGATGGGAACAACAACAAAAAAGACATTAAGTAAAAACAAAATAAAAAACAAGAAATCTGAAAAAAATTTAAATCTTGGTTAATAATGTATTAATATTACTTCATCAATTATAATCAATATATCATACAAATGTCAGAGGAAACTGGGCACAAGATATATGTGACTTATCTGTTCTATATTCTAAGATTTTCTGTAAATGTACAAAACTGTGCTGAAAATAAATTTTTATCAAAACTAAATAGAGGCTGGATGTGGTAGTTCACACCTGTAATCCCAGCACTTCAGGAGGCTGCTAGAGCCCAGGATTTCTGAACCAGCCCTAGCAACATAATAAGACTTCATTTCTACAAAAAAAATAAAAAAAATAAAAAAACAAAAAATAAAAAAAACCGCTGGGCATGGAGGCATGTGCCTGTAGTCCCAGCTACTCCAGAGGCTAAGGTGGGAGGATCTTTTAAACCTGGTAAGTCAAGGCTGCAGTGAGCCATAATTGCTCTCTTCCACTTCAGGCTGGTCAACAGAGCAAGACCCCTTTACAAACAAAATAAAATTAAATAAATAAATACAAAAACTCTTAGCATAATTACTTGATAGTTTAATGGGAATGTTATTCCCTTCCCAGATGATGCTGTAAATGTCATTATACAAAATTTTTTCTTTTTTCAATTTAGGTTTGGAACAGTATTTTTGTCAATGTTTACTGCCATGCTCTACTGCACTTGATCTAAGGTAAGAACCAACTGGAATGGCATCATAGTTACTACTTAAATAAACAAAATCTTTGAACTGAAAAAAATAATTGTTCATATAACATAGCCAGAATATAAGAGAAAGGGGGACTGCTTTCCCTTATTAGTATTTAGGAAAAGGAACATTGCATAATATTGATGAAAAATTTAATTGGGTAATATCATTTAGAATATTTGGCAATTAAGAAAAAAAGGAGTCATAAAGAAAGATGATGGGAAGCTATATGTCAACTCGATTTCATCTCCCCTACTTCTGCCTTTTTTAGATTCTATACCAGTGAATACTAATTTGTTCTTGTTGGGAAAAGTTGAACGTACTAACTGCAACACTCTGGACCTCCGCTTCACTGATTCCTAACATTTAAAGCAGTTGCTAAACACAAGGATCTAGTGATTTAATCATAATAACTATTGTTAACTCAATTATATATCTCTAGCATCACCTGAATTCCGTAGCACAATTCATTTAGTTTTACTTTATGTATGACTTACACCAATATTGTTATGTTCTCGTGTGTGTATAACTGGGTTTATTTTTCCCCATTATTCAGTAGGACTCTATCTGAAATTCGTATTTGAACATTAACCCTTAGCTTATTAAAACGGATTAAAATGAATATGGTATTTTTTATACTGTTGATGCTTCTAACCCTGCCTATGTTCACAGAATTGAGCTCTGCTAGCATTCCCTGCTGAGCTGTACTTCTCATTTGATTTGTCTTTATGCATTTATGCACTTTGCTTATTAACTTTTTTTCCCTTATGAGCAGTTGGTAGGTTTAACAATTTTTCACTTTCTTCTGACATTAAGTGGATAAGTCATGAGCTACCATAGCCTGATTATCACTGCAAAATTCTCACCTTGATGCTAACTCTGGCACTATATAATAATGAATTATTTTTTCAAGGAATTTACTATTTTTTGACATTTATGGTCCAAAATGGACCATAGATGGTAGACAATATTTTCCAAGTGCAACATTTGATGCATGCCAGAGAGCTTGTGAATACTTTAGAAAATCCAAGTATAATGTTCGCAATGGATACCTCATTAAGGAGCTGGAATTGTTTTACCAGCGAAATAGAATTTTCTGCCATTCTGTGAATTTCTGGACATTCTGATTGGGTAAACTCAAGAAGTTAAAATCATTATTAGCGAAAAGTATAGTGCTTTTTAGGGTGGCAGGTTCATGACGTTTTAAGACTCATTATTTGTTGTCAGTTCGGCCAAGTCATGTAGTATGATAATGGCATGAATCCTAGCTCTGAGAATGGTGGTGGGAGTCAGTATGTTGAAACTCAAGCCACTATCCTAAAGAATATATGATAGTCCCTAAATTAAAATGATTTCCAATGGAATATTTTTCCTTCATTCTGCCATGTAAAGAAGTTGAAATATAATCTATCCTTCTCACCTAATAAATCATTGATCTCAAATCCCTGTTCCCACTTTCTTCAATTTCCTTTTTGCCCTTGCTTAAGAATCCCTTTGAAACATCATTAGTCATTGTAACAATTAGCTCTTTCTCTCTTTCTTGAATTAAGATATAAGTCAAAATAGATATCTACAGGTCAATATTAGGTAAAGAAAATAAAATAGTTGTGGATTTAATTAAGTAAAGAAAATAAATAATAAATTATCACATGTGACATATGCTAGAAATAAACATTTTATTTTGTTAGTATACTGAGATTTCTGGGTTAATAACACATAAGAGCTATTATTTCATAAGGTAACATGTAATAGTCATCATTTGAATAAAAAATGTATATGTAGTTGTTAAACTAGAGAACTTTGATTAGGATTTAGAATATAAACAATAATGAAGGTTACTATTTTAACTAAAACACTTTTACATTTGTATTTATAATAAGAATAAATTTATTATAGATAATGTATTAAGAAAAGTGTTGAAATACACTGTATTTCAGGATACTTACTTTTAATTACATGTTGGATAATCTGGAGTTACAATTCTCCTAAATGTTCTCCATCAGATTGCAAGACCTGAGATATATATTTATAATTCTTTCAATTTTAGATATCATATTATGTATCAACAGAGTTGAGCTATGCAATTATTAACCTGAATTAGAAAGAACTGTTTAGGTTGAGCACAGATCACATCTGTAATCCCAGCACTTTTGGAAGCTGAGGAAGAAGGATTCCTTGAGGTCAGGAGTTCAAAACCAGCCTGGGCAATGTAGGGAGACTCCATCCCTATGTAAATAAATAAATAAATAAATAAACAGAAATAATTGTTTTAGATAGACTAATGACATATATTTTCAATACAATTTACGAACCAGGTAAGACATGCGCAAGTAGAAAATAAAATAGAATACTAAGTTGAAGATATAAGCATTTAAGTCTAAAATCCAAAGCATCTAAGTCTAAAATCTAAAATTGGATGATATTAAAAAACAAAACTATAAAATTGTATGAATAATATTTGATACAGAATGAGTTACCTTAAATTTGACTTTTATTTTTAACAATATTTATATACTTTTTATCAGCTTTTTAGGCATTTAATTATTATGCTTCAAGTAGCTAATGCCTCTTGAGAACCAACCTTATAGGACATAGTAATGATATTTACTCTGTGAATTTGACATGTCATTCAAAATTTATCTCAATCTCAGCTACCATGTCCAAACAAACAAACAAACAAACAAACAAAAAACAGGAAAACCTAGTGTATCAATCTCTTTGTTTACAGAATGTTTGAGAAGAGTATAAAGGTCCTACAACTATTGGCACACAAATATATATGTTTTTACATATATAAAAATGTGATCACTATTTTTTATTAAAATTTAATTTTATATACTGCTACCAGTTTTCAATAAAGAATTAAGGATGAATTATAAATATATTGTATTCTGCAGAAATGTGAAAGAACAATTTGACTATAAGAAGTTACCAGTTTCCCATGGTCATTTACCTTTGTCACTTCAGGTGAGAAACATGATTTTCTATCAGAAGAGTGTATGTTCTTGATTTTTCTCACTGCTGAAACATCTTGACACTTAGCATATAACAAAAAGACTGATATCATTTTTATGGAAGAAAAAAATATTTATACTTTATAAGATGTTCAGTTCTGAAGGAGAGAGCAATGTTCCCTTTCTCCTAAAAATAGAAGCTGAGCACGGTAGCTCACGCTTGTAATACTAGCATTTTGCAAGGCCGAAGAAGGAGGATCACTTGAGGTCAGGAGTTCCAGAGCAGCCTGGCTAACATGGTGAGACCCCGTCTCTAGTAAAAATACGAAAATTAGCTGGACATAGTGGCGCACATCTGTAATCCCAGCTGGGCTGAAGCGAGAGAATCACTTGAGGCCAAGGGGTGGAGATTGCCTGGTGCCTCACCACTGCACCCCAGCCTGTGCAACAGAGCGAGATTGGGTATCAAAAAATAATAATAAATAAATAATGATAGGAATAACAATAACAATTTGCTTGTTGTTAGTAATTTTTTTGAAAAAAAGATTAGCATGATACACCTGAGAATTTTCAAAAATATATCCTACAGTTCAATAAATTGCATGACTTTGTTTATTGTTGGTGTCTTATACCCACACATACTTTGGCAAGTAGAGCATTATAGCGTGAAACTGAGCCAATTCTATTGATGAACAACTTGGTAACATAAAAGATGATGTGCAAATAATAATGTCAGTGATGTTATTTAAAATATTTTACTTAAAAATAAAATATATCAATAGAATATTAAAATTTGTGTTTTACACTATGAAATTCTCTGTATTGCTTTTATTAGAAGAATCCTTTAACATATTTTAATAAAATCCTTTATCATATCAAATTAAGGAGGGTTTTTATGTCAAATTCACTTAAAATGAAATTCTGCCTCACAGAGTAGTTACAAAGCTAACTTCATCAGTATTTACAGTCAGCTATGATAAAATATTTTATTTTTGGCATTTTGTAATCTATGATTTCTGATTCAAAATGACAACTGATTTGGAGGCCTCAAAGGACCTTCCCACAACTATTTGTTAAATACTCATGGAGATTCAGTGAAATATTTTAAACTGGTATCAACCTTCTAGAGTAATTCTCACAGGTAACTCAAGATTGGTATGTTGCAGAAATTAACACAAATATGAGGTAAGTTCAAGTTAGCTAGAAGAAAAGTGGAAAAATATAGAACCAGCCTTCAAATTCCTAAAATAAATTCCTCATCTTCTAAGAGCTGACATTAGGCACAATAAGATGCTTTATGATTCTACTGCTATTGCTCAATTAACTCCAAGATTCACAGCTCTAATAAGCAGAGACCTCTTTTAAAACGCTGTTTAAGAACTATTCTCTGAGACAGAGATTTCAAGTGCTAATTACTGGAAGAACATAGCAAAAACAGGTGATGGTGAAGTGTGTTGTGAAGGGAATAGTACCTCCCATGGGTAAATTGCTATAAGTAAGGGCAAAGAAAACATAAACCGGTAGCGATGCTGGCTGACAAGTACTATCCTTGGTGTACAACATTGGCTCAGTTCTTTGGCTCAATACCAGAGAACCTGGAAACAATGTTCAGAAAAACACTTAATCAAAGTAGAGCAGGGCCAGAATATGAAAAATTGCCAGAAATTGGGAATTGGACTGGGAACTGTGCACATCAATTTTCCCTTCTGTTACCGATTTGAAAATAGAATCTGGAAACTGTGCCAGTTGACTGGAAGTAGAATTCAAGGTCAATTTCCTCATCCTGTCTATTAAGACACAAGCTATGTGGATTCCTATGTTGGGGATGAATATGGAGAAAAAGGGTAACATAGGTACTGTGGAAAAGAATACTGTAATGAAGGGAAATTGACTAGTGTCGAGAAAACTTGAGAATGGCATATTTACATTATTTACTGCTGATCCTAGATTAAAACACTGAAAAATGTACATAGAGGGGAATAGAGTCAAAAAGGTAAATGCATTCCTATTAATGTGTTAATCTGTGCATATGAAAAGTGTATTCAAAGGAAAATATTATATACAAAGATAATTCAAGCAACTTAAGAAATACAAAATGTAAATTTCAACAACTATAAATTGATGAACTCACTGATAAACAACTACAAAGACAGTAAAAAGAAACTTGTTTTCCATTATTTAAATATTAAAAAATTCAATCTTGATAATATGGAAAACTGGACATTTTCATGCATTGTTAGCATGCTTGTTAAATTCTACAATCATTTTGATTAGGCTGCATGCAAATTTGAAGTGTGCAAGCACACAGACGTGAATCCCTAGGCTTCAACATCTCTCCAGTATCACTTTCAGAAATGTATAATCACTACTAGTTAAAACAACTTTCACCTTTTATGGAAATGTTTGATATCTTTTCTGTCTAACACAATAGCTTCTAGCAACATGCAGTTATTGAGTGTTTAAAATGTAACTGCTGTGACTGAGAAACTGAATTTTTAATTTCATTTTTTAAATAATTTAATGTAAATTTAAAAAGCTTACATGTGCCATGAACCAATTGGTCAGACAAATGATTCAATTTTGAGATTTTCAAATAAAAAGTACTCTACTTGCCAGGATTCTTATGGTATCCTACTAAATTAAATAATAGATGTATTACTAATTTAATTTTTTTTAAATTTTTTTCTGATTTAACAAAATTATGCACTGGGCAGAGAGAGAATCAAGTTGGAGGTTTAACCTGAGAATGCTTCTTCTGTTGTATTCGAGAGCAATGAAGTCTTTGCTCACAGCCAGTTTTCAGTGCGGAAGGATTATTTGCAGTCCTTTACAATTTCTCCTACTGTATCATTCAGATGTTAATTGATTCCACAGCTCCCAACAGAGTCTACACTTCTGTGTTCCCAAGTCTCTGCACTCCTACTAAATATAGAGAACCTTAAGAACATAAATATTTAGGAACTCAGAAAGTCTCTGAATGACAGCTAGCCCTCCCTGTTCTGAGTAACAGTCTGGGAAATTTTGGAGCTTTGCACTTCGTCTTCTTGTTCCTGTTAGAGAGACCAGAAATGCGCCGTCAGAAAAGACGTCTAACTTGGGTTCAAGAAACTTATTCAGGCAATTGACAGGTGATAAAATATTGGAATTACTCTCACTGTATTATTAGATGTCAGATCCCCTTCTAGCAGACTCAGGAAGAAACTCAAATTGTCAGAAGTGACAGTAAGAAAAGGCAAAATCAGGTTTCCATGCCACTGAAAGTGACATTAGTCAAGTCCCATTGGGTGCCAGCTGGTTTAGCAGTCAGACAGTGCCAGGTCACATAAGGATCAGATCCTTAAGAGTGCCAGTAGATGAAGTGCTCAGTACATTGGAAAGGAATTCTGTCATTTCTAGTGAAGGCCGGTAAAGGACTCTAAACTGTGAAATTCCTAAACTGTGAAATAAATTTTAAGAGGTCCAATTCTAACTATAAAGGTTCATTCTCAAGTATAATAGTCCCCAAAACAAACAAAAAAGTTGTAAATACAGGTACATAAATTCCAGTCAAAGGGTATACAATTCTCTATGTCAAAATTTGAAAATCTATAGAGTTGAAATTTTTTCTAGAAAATTTAAGTGTACCAAAATTGATTAAAAATGATGAAAATCAGAAGAGGCCACTATATTAAAGTTAATAAAAAATAATTCTCTAGAGTACTCCATAAGTGATTTCAGACAATGTATTCCAAGATTTCCAAGAACAGATAATATGAACATTCTTTAAACTGACACTTAAGCCAATTGAAAATTTAAATCCTATTCACAATAGCAATGGAATCTATGAAATGTGTAGGTATAAAACTAATAACAAATGACAAATTATAAAACTTAGCTGGAAAACATAAATAAGACTTGAGGAAATGGATAAACCTACATTTGCATGAGTATGTAAAAACAACTATAAACCTAAATTTCAATTGAAATCTTCAAAAATTCCAGAGCAGTTTAAATTTTAGAAGTATTACAATTTCTAACCTTGTATCAAACATAAGAGAGAATAAAACCAATTAGAAAATAAGGAGTAGAAAGGACTTCTAGCTTCTATCTAACACAGCTAAGTTGTTTAAGTACGGTTACCTATATAAACATGCAAGAATTAAAAAGGAAAAAAATGTATTCAGTCTCTTCATTTTGGAACTCATGGCAAACCTTAGGAGAAAAGGTACTATTTATCAAAATATAAAACTATACATAATATGCGTCTACAAATTTAAAAAAAAAAAAGGTCTATTCTGATGTAACATACTACAGTTGCTCTTCTTGTTTTTTAGAATTCTTTTTTTTTGAGACGGAGTCTCGCTCTGTCGCCCAGGCTGGAGTGCAGGGGCTGGATCTCAGCTCACTGCAAGCTCTGCCTCCCGGGTTCACGGCATTCTCTTGCCTCAGCCTCCCGAGTAGCTGGGACTACAGGCGCCCGCCACCTCGCCCGGCTAGTTTTTTGTATTTTTTAGTAGAGAGGAGGTTTCAACGGGTTAGCCAGGATGGTCTGGATCTCCTGACCTCGTGATCCGCCCGTCTCGGCCTCCCAAAGTGCTGGGATTACAGGCTTGAGCCACCTTGACCGGCCTGTTCTTTAGCATTCTTATCCTAATATAAGAACAATCTTCTTAGATAAAAGTTTTCTAAAAATACTAGAATTAAACAGAAGGTTGAATAGATATTTCAGCCTCTAATCTGTCACTACTGATCTGGAGAAAACGCCAATTTGTGATACAGTCAACTTAAAAATTAATTCAAAAATGATTGAAATATCCACTTCTGGTTACAAGTGATAGTTGCACCAATTTTATTTTTGTTAGTTGCTTTATTTATTTATTCAATGATTTATACTTCTATTTTATTACTATAAAATCTGTATATATTTAGTAAGGTAAACATCTAAAGAAATAAATAATTTCATTAAGATATGTTTAATGATTGATTTAGACTGTAAATTATGAGGTCCAAACTTCTGCTTTTTAGTTATTGTTATAATTTACTTTGTCTATCACTTTAGAGAGAAAAGTGGGAATGGGACATGCTAAGTTAACTCAACATGGTTTTCAGGAAATTAGGAGTATATGCTGAATTTAAGAAAGCCTGCATTTCACTAAGGATTTTATATTGTTCCTATGTAAGTGAAATATTCCTTTGCTTTTCTCAAATTAAAGGCTAAAAGACTTTTATGCACATCTGAAGTTTTAAAGGACTTAGTAGACTAAGAACTTCAAAGATGTAAGGCATGTTTCTAAAACACGTTTGATGGAGTCAAAATCCTACAATCTGAAGAAAAGTGTGAAAAGATAGTAAGGAAATTGAAAGACATAACTAACAACAAATTGTAGACTCTTCCTCTTTTTCCGTCCCTCTCTTTTTTACCCCACCCCTTCCTTTCTTCATTTATCCTGCAGATATTTCTTGTGATATTTCTCCTGAGTTTTCAACATGCTTTTTCACCATCGATCTTATCAAGGGCTTCCTATTTAGCCGTTGTTTGTTGCCCACTCCCCAATTTATTCCTGATAACTGTTTCATTTCCCCTTTTTTCTGTACATATACACACTTTAATGTTTGATATATGTCTTTGAATAAACACTTTCAAAATAAGAATAGTTTGTATGCAAGTGTTTTTAGCTTTCTTGAATGTTATACTACACACCATTTTCTCTTCTATGTTATTTCAAAACTTACACTATTTTAAAAGATGTATCTATGTTGTTCTATGCACATCTAATTTATTGCTTCTCTTATTGCAGAATATTATATAAAGACATACACAATATTTTTATAGTTATTACCATCTTGATGCAAAGGTATCTATTTTTCCTCCAAAAGTGTGAAATTTTCTCAGGAATTAAATGCTTTGCCACATGATTACTGGCTAGGTCACGGGGTAAAAGCCTATTAAATGTGACAAAGTGAGAGAATTTTATTAATTTTACACTCCCGCTTGCCATATATGTGAGCTCCTGGTTCCCCATGCTCATGGTAAATTGGAATATTTCAACTTTCTAAATTTGGCTAATCTGAGTAGCATAGACTGGTGTCTCAGTATTGTTTCAGCTTATACTTTTCTGACCCCTATTCAATTTGAGTATCTAATTGGTCTCCTTGTTTTGCAAAACTTTGTTCAATTTTGGATCACCTTCCCTGTCTCTTTGAAGCAAATTTGTAATTGTTTCTTGTACATAATGTTAAACATTTACCGTGTACTATATACTAATGTATACTAATGTACTAATATACTATATACTAACTCTATACTAATAAAAATAGTTATTAATTGCATAATGAAGACTATTCTAGACGCATATGCCTTGTCATCTTAATACATTGCAAGGTATCAGCTCAAATCTGTCATTGATCAGTTTTGAAAACTATGCCTATTTGGACAGAAATGATACATATTAGTGTAATAAATCATTATTTTTTTCACTATCTGCTTTGAATTTTGAAATAGTAGGAGAAAACTATTCAACCCATGAAGTATGAAAATAGTCTACATATTCCTTCTGTTAGATTTTTAATTTTTCTTTTATGTGTAGGTGTTTATTCCAACTATTCTTCACCTATGTAGTTGGTATCAAGTTTGTTTAGGTTTACTTTACTCCATATTTTAGCTTAACATTCACAATATAAAAAATTGACAAGCTGTGTGTATGTAGGGCTGTCCTATCTCAAATACATTTAAGAATAGTTTGTCAATTTTTTTTTATAAATCTAGTTCTAATTTGGTTGTGTTCTTTGTTCTTTATATTTCAGAGTTTGGTATGGAAAGAAATACATTCTTATAGATGCAGTCATTTAATCTAGGAATGCAGCTGAGTACCCCTATTTTTCTAAGCAATAGCTTAGCTTTTTCCCTCTCTTCTTTTCTCTTTTTTTCATTTTCTCACTTCCTACTTAGCTCTTTAAATATGTAATTACAGTCTTTTACCACTTCTTCAACAGGCACTTCTTCAGGGCAAGTTCATTTCACTGTGTGCTTACAAGCTCCAGAATGAGCTAGATGCAGTGGATCATACCTGCAATCCCAGCACTTTGGGAGGACAAGAGAGGTGGATCACCTGAGGTCAGGAGTTTGAGACCAGCCTGGGCAACATGGTGAAACCCCATCCCAACTAAAAATACAAAAATTAGCTGGGCATGGTGGTGGACACCTATAATCCCAGCTATTAGAGAGGCTGAGGCAGGAGAATCGCTTGAACCCAGGAGGCAGAGGTTGCAGTGAGCTGAAATTGCATCACTGCACTCCAGCCTGGGCCCCACAGAGTGAGACTCCATCCCAAAAAAATAAAATAAAATAAAAATAAGAAGTTCCAGAATGTAACTGTCCCTCATCAAGAAGTTGCCTCAATAAATGAAGGTTGACCTACAGCTCAAAATATGCTTATTAGAGGTTTCAGCCACCTTTCTCACCTATTTCTGCCAATGAAGACACCAACTTGACTGCCCAGTAGACAAGACACTGAAGTGAATATACAGGCCCAAATCAGGATGCTAACCATTGATCTAGTGACAATTTGGGGTCAGACATAACTTTGCTTTGATTTGTTGGAGCATATCTCACAGAGCTGTCTGAGACATTTCCTGAATTATATCAGATATATACATAGCAGTTAAACTTAATTGCTTAAACATATCATGCAGGTTCCCCATAGCTGACTCCAACCTGATAGAATGACAGGTGGCTAAATATATATTTAACAGATTACAATAAAAGCTATGAATACTCAGGAAAGTGGTCACCAGACCTGTCTAGTCATTGAGACCAGATCAGTTTAGTTAAATAGCTGTCTCATACAGGAGATGGCATTGCTGGTGGGCTAGGCCTCTGCATCTGATGAAAGCAAACAGATTTTTAATAACAGGGATTTCTATGAAAGAAGAAGAAAACAAATGTTAATATTGGTCACAACTCATCCAGATGTTAGACTCAAAGCATATTTAGTTACAGAGGAAGAAGGTGGTGGGAGCCTGAAACATTTGTCTCACCTATGCCACAAGGAATAATGTAGTAGTAATTTCATTAAGTCCAAATCAGATAAGTGGAAGAAGGACTTAAAAGTGTTAGCTTAGGAACTCATAGGCTCAAATAGAATTCAGGATTAGTTCACAATGCAAAAAGATTAAAAAACACAAAAAATGAAGAACAAGGCTAGAATCTAACAACAGGAGTATGATACTTTTTTTCTGAAACTTATTTTTTCTCCAATCCCCATTTTTACTAAAGACAAATCACAGTAGGACGAATTTATTTGCAAGATAAGTTTTACTTGAATTATACTTGGCCTAAGTATTTTCATAAAATGCAAAAAGAATAATTATTTGTCATATAGGCTGTTTTTAAAGTTGGCTTTGTCAGAACTTTGTTCCATGAGGAGTCTCTCATTAGACTTCTTAAGCCTTGAACCCAGCCATGGATTTACGTGTGCCTGCAAACACTTGTATGGATTGAATATATTCCTCTCCTCTTGAGATTCTAAGACAATGTGGTTGCTGGGACTGTCAGAAAGTGACATTCTTTACTTACCAAAGTTCAGGAAACCGTGTACAAAGACTATGTAGACAAAGTGTGAGGCAAGTTCTTCCCAAAGGACATTAATTGACACTGCAAATCAACTTTGATCCCTTAAAGCAGTCTGTTTATATGAAAAAGTATGTCATTCAAGTCAAAGCCTTGCTAAAATAACCAGTGTCTCCAATGGAATCTTGTTATGAAAGAAAACAGATTCTTAATGCATTACTTATACAAATAACTATACTGCCATAAAATAAATATAGTTATGGATAATTTTCAAATTCTGGGGAAATCAAGTAGCAAGAAAGAAATATGCTCCAAAGTTTGCTCACAAGAGTGTACTGTACTCAATTGTTAAAAGTTTCAAATAGCTCAAAAGATTTTTCTAGACTATGAAAAACAAAAGAATTGACAATGTGTCACAATGTTTCACAATTAACAATGGTGTCCTTGCCAGGGGATGGGAAGATGGATGATCTGTCGGTGGAGTCTTGTATTTCCGCTATCTTGATCGGCCCTTCTCTTGGACACTTTGTATTCAGTGTGCTTTTATTCTAGTGTTTAATCTAAAAAAGATAACTCCCTTCAAATTTTAGCCAACTTGTTCATACTTAGAGAATTTCTTGTAAAACATTAATCTTTTAAAAGCACTTACAACTTGTTTAAACCTTTAGCTTTGTCATATTACTCTTCTAGCTTAGGACAACCCTTAAAACCTTCTGAAATAAACAAAATTACATTATCTTTAACAGTAATCATACGTCCATGCCTTCTTATAACTCTTTATCAAAAACATATTCTACTTTCCTTATACATCTTGCATGTAAAACTGTTTCTCCAGTAGTCTCCATTACAGGTTACTTTGTTGTTGACTATTGGCAACCTTTGTTTTTGCTGGAAAACTTGGGATATAAGCTATTTTAACCATATACCAGATTGTAGATTCCAGGACAAGGACAGAGTGGCAGACACTGTCTGACTTTTCCCAGCCTAGCCAGGGGACCTGGCTAACTCCATATGTCTCCAGTCCTTTCCTAGAATCTAATGACTGTAAAATAGACAAGTCAAATGATCATTAAAGGTCATAGAAGCATTTATGGCCTTAAGGCATCTAGCAAACAGTATCTGATCTGCCTAATTTAGACCAAATATATAAATTTTGAAAACATTTTTATTTTACTTTGTCAATAACCTATAAACTATCTTTATTTTTCAAAGATTATTAGAGTCATGTGACCTGAAGGCATTAATGTTTCTATTTTTCTGAAAACATGTTTGTTTTAGGTTTCTATTTTCTAAGTCAACTAATTAGAGCTCTTTCATATATTTAGGTAGTGAAATATCACATACGACAGAAATACACAGGCAGACAGATGCGGAACTGGTAGGGTGCTAAAAAATTAGATACAAGAAGAAGGAGAAACAGACAGTAAACAGAGAATCAGAATTCTGAAGTTTTTAGAAAGTGAGTAGGGGCTTTAAAACAGTATTTGTACCAACATATACCTCAGACATCAGCTTTAACTAAGTCGATTTCTAACTACAGAGTTCTTAAAAGAAGAATATTTTGATACCTTATTTACCTAGAAGAAATGGCCAATATTTCTGGCTTTTGAATTAGACAAAATTATTCTTTTTCTCAATAAGAATGCATCCTTTTTTGCACACTTTATATAAACCTAGAAAGCAAAAAATTCTGAACTCCTTTTAAGATATTAGCATTTTATAGATTAGAACCATTTCACAATTTTTGGAACATTTTGCACATACAATAACCCTTTCTTAATTGAAAATGACCCAGACAACAAATAAGCATAAAAATGATTTTAAGATTTTAAAGTACACCTTGGTAGACCAAGGCAGGTGAATTACTTGAGTTTAGTAGTTTGAGACCAGCCTGGGCAACATGACAAAACCCCATCTCTATAAAAAATACAAAAAAAAAAAATTTAGCTGGGCACAGTGATGAGGGCCTGTAGTCCCAGCTACTTGGGGGACTGAGGCAGGAGGATCGCTTGAGCTGGGGAGGCGGAGGTTGAAGTGAGCTGAGATCATGATGTTGTACTCCAGCCTGTGTGACACAGTGAAATTCTGTCTCAAAAATTAATAAATAAATAAGCAAAACTTTTACCAACTAGCATTAATTTCATTTTTATGTACCAAATTTTCCAATGTTTATCCATTAATTTTGATTACTTTTGAAAAAGATATTACATAAATGTGGCTAATAGTAAGTATTTCGTGTATATGTAAGTAAGAACCTTAAACATATGGGCATTTTGTTAATAATTCAGATTTACCTTTCTTCATGGAACTAATATTAAATGTCTTATTTATCAATATCATACAAACTGAGATCTTTCTGTTTGGGCTGTGTTTATAGTGTTATAACTCTCATGCCAAATTTTAACATGTTACAATATCTGGCAAAGATAAATATGAAACCACTTGATCGATACATTTTGAAAAGTGTGTTGACAATTCTCAAGACATTTGTAATATGATTTTACCAATAATTTTGAAGCCAGCTTATTTATTTAAGATTTTACTTAAGTCAGATGAATATGGGACCCATTTGACTTAATTTATGCATACTCCTTAATTAAGCCAGTTTGGTACCTTGGGCCACAACACCTAACAAATACGTGAATGTTTTCATAAATACACACACATGCTCAGATAAACAAATATTTTTTAGCTTTTATTTCAGAACTTTAGCCATGGAGTCTAGATGTCAATAAAAACTCATCACTTTATAAAAAAGATTGGATCCAAATAGTTATTTTTATCTTAATACCAGTAGAAAAGAAATAGAATCATTAAATCAGACAGAAAATAAAATAGAGGAAGATAAGCAAGCCTCTGCATAGCTGCCATATTTTACAGATATGGCATCAGAGAGAGGGAAGGGAAAAAAAAAAGAGAGGAAAAAGTTAAGTGAAAGAAAGGGAGTTAAAGAGCTTTCTAGTCACACTACACAGCACAGGGTTGATACTCTCACCACCCTTGTTTATCTCCCATTAGGAAGAGCCTCAGCACTCCATGTCTATCATGGTGCTGGATGAGTCTCTCCCACCTCTTCAAGTCACTGGTCAAGGTGAGTCGTTTCCAGCTAGAGGGAGTAAGAAGCTAGGAGTAAAGCGGTAGGTGACTCTCTGAAGATAGAAAGATGAGATTGGATGTAGAGAGGAAAGAAAAAAATCAGGGCCCATACACCAAGTCATGCATTCATACATGCAAACAGTGCTCTTCCAAATGAGTCCTGAATTAAAGGGGTTGAATTAGGTCCTGAATTTTCCTTTTCAGTTCTGAATGGCTCTATGGACAGCTGAGTCCAAGCCAGGCAAATCTCCCATGGTGCTGCACATACAAACAAATACAGATGCATAAAATATTCAAATGGTGTCACTAGCAGCCAAGTCTTAAATACAGCAGGGCCCCAGTGACACCTTGAAAGAAGCAGAGGGTAGTCAGGTGCACTCCAGCTAACACCAGTTCCAAAATTTGCCGGCGTTTTCACAGATCACTTTATTTGTACCAGTGAAGCTTTGAAGGTAGCAGATATCATACCAGGAAGCAAAAAGGAAGGCTCCCCACAAAATAAATTGGTTTTAGCAGCTGCAAAGGTCTTGCCTGGTAGCAAAATCCAGCTATCAGGTGCCAGCGCACCCAGAGCACCCTGTGTTTTCCCCGTGTAGGCCACCAAATTTGAAACCAAAATTCAGGTTCAGTCGTTCACCACTTGCAGAATCTAATTAACAAGAGTGAGGTCAGGTATGAAGAAAGTGACTTTTTATTCTAAAGCAAGAATAAGTACATTGCTTAGTTCTAAAGCTAGGGGAATAAGTACAGAACTCCTGCCTTAAGGGTACTGCTTCCTTTTTGGAACAGAAAGCAGATGCTTTTAAAGGTAGGCTGATGCAGGGGCAGAAGTAGGCAGGTGGGGAGTCTTCAGTGCCTCATCTACCAGGCAGTTGAACTGGCATCTTCACTGGCAGAAATAGATTGTAAAAGTGGCTGGAAACTCTAGCAGGTATACTTTGGGTTGTAGATTGACTATTGTCTCTTGACACAACTTCCTGGTGGGTGATAATTCCATTCTGGAGCTTCTAAGCACACTATTAGATGAACTTGTCCTGAAGGGGTGGCTGGGGAAGATGAGGTAACAGGCTATAGTTACACTTCTAAAGAAGCAAGTAGGAAGTGGGGAAATGGAGGAAAGAGAAAAGAAGAGAGAGAAAAATAAACTATCCCTTGGAATAACAGGGATACTTGGTTACAATAACATTATTCATGTCATTATCTAGTCAGTAGTAAGGTATGTTTAATTACTGAGAAAGTAGTTTTGTCCCTAAGAGATTCCTGTTACAGTAGATATTACTATACGTAGTATTATAATATGTTCTTAGATATTTTATTACCAGTAAATTATGTATATCATCCACTTTACTATATGAGTCTTATTAGTTTGGTGCAAAAGTAATGTGGTTTTCACATTGTTGAAATTTGCCATGTGATATTGGAATACATTCTTAAATAAATGTGGTTATGTTATACATCATTTTAATGTGCACTTTGTGATTGTTTTTGCTAATGACTTTTTACTTGTTGTTTATTTTAGACCATGGTAATGATGTTAGACAAAAACAAATTTGAGCTATTTTCTTATTCGAGTTCAAAATGGGTCATAATGCAGCAGAGACAGCTGGCAACATCAACAACGCATTTGGCCCAGGAACTGCTAACAAATAGTGGTGGCTCAAGACGTTTTGCAAAGGAGATGAAAGCCTTGAAGATGAGGAGCTTACTTGCCAGCCATTGGAAGCTGACAATGATCAATTGAGAGCAATTATCGAAGCTCATACTCTTACAATTACATGAAAGTTGCCAAATAACATCAACCATACAGTCATTCGGCATTTGAAGCAAATTGGCAAGGTGGAAAAGCTCAATGAGTGGGTCCTTCATAAGCTGAGCAAAAATTTTAAAAATGGACATTTTGAGTGTTGCCTTTTGTTATTGTACCCCCAAACAATAAACCATTTCTTGACTGGATTGTGACGTGTGATGAAAAGTGGATTTTATATGACAACGAGCAGTAACCAGCTCAGTGTTTAGACCAAGAAGAAGCTTCTAAGCACTTCCCAAAGCCAACTTACACCAATAAAAAGGTAATGGCCACTGTTTGGTGACCTACGACCACTCAGATCGACTACAATTTTCTTAAAGATGCACGGAAAACTGCAATGCCTGCATCCAGCATTGGTCAACAGAAAAAGCCCAACTCTCCCCCACAACGCCTGACCGCATGTCGCACAGCTAATGCTTCAGAAGTTGAATGAATTAGGCTACAAAGTTTTGCCTCATGTTCTATATTCACCTGACTTCTTGTCAACCAACTACCAGTTCTTCAAGTATCTGGACAACGTTTGCGGGGAAAATGCTTCCACAACCAGCAAAGGTGCAGAAAATGCTTTCCAAGAGTTTGTCAAATCCCAAAGCATGTATTTTTATGCTGCAGGAATAAACAAAGTCATTTCTCATTGGCAAAAATATGTTGACTGTAATGGCTCTAGTTCTGATTAATAAAGATATGTTTGAGCCTAGTTATAATTATTTAAAATTCAATGTCCAAAACCACAATTACTTTATTTTATTTTAATATGATATATTTTAATTGACATAACTTACATACCATAAAATTCAAGCTTTTAAAGTATAAAATTAAGTGCTTTTTAGAATATTTAGTAAAACATGTAACCATTACATTGTATAATTTCAGAACATTTTCATTACCCCAAAAGAAACCTCACAGCTTTTAGCAGTAACTCCTGTTTCCCCTTCCCTCAGTCAATGGCAAACACTGCTCTACCTTTTATCTCTGTGAATTTGTCAATTATGAACATTTCTAAAAAACCAAATCACAATTATACAATCTGTGATCTATCCGTGTGGTTTGCTTTACTAATACTTTTGTGGTTTATTATGTTGTAGCATGAATTAGTACTTTATTATGACAGTATAATATCAAATGGATATATGAAATTTTATCAATACATCCATTGATGAATATTTGGGTTTTCTCCACTCTCTGGCTATAAGAATAACGCGTCTTCAAGAATTCACACATATAAATTTTTGTGAATATATAGTTTTAAGTTTTGGGGTATATAATGTGGAGTGGTATTGACAAGTCATATTTTTACCTTATGTTTAAATTTTCTTTAAAAAATTACTGCCATATCTGAGTGATTCTTGTTCTCACTTTTTTTTTTTTGTCTCCAAATGGTGTTTTTCTTTTATTATGCCCTGTGAATTTTTTGTTGAATGTTGGACATGATGTACTGTGTTTAGCCAAAACTGAGTTTAATAAGTCTTTAGCAGGAGGTTTTATGTTTATCTGCCTAGGTGTTTACTATTTGTTGTTGCTGGAGGTGTCAGAGACTAAAATTTTCCCTTGTGTCTTTATTTTTATCCCTTGATTAGAGATATATTTTTAAGTAAGGCCTGAGGTCTGCAACTCTTTTTCCATTGTAACTCCCTGTTGTTATACAGGAGACTTTTTGATATGGTGTTAAGGTGTGGCAAAGGGGAAACATTCTACAGTCCTCTGATTAGGTGTTAGTCTTTTTAGTATGCCTGTGCCCTTGGCTTGTGAGCTTCACAACTGTGTCTCATTTGGGTGAATATTTTTCCTTTTACATCAGGTAGGAGCCCTAGAGAAAACTGGAGTTGGTTATTTCCTTTAACCTAGTCATTGAGGTTCTGGTAAAGTCTCAGTCAATTGGGCTTTGTAAAGCCCAATAGTTTTTCTTGGTAAAATAGTTTCTCTGGAGGACAGATCTTGTTAAGAAGAATAAAATGTTCCAGGGATATTTCATAGTGGCTATATTTCCTTTTCTCCTGTAGGAACTGGAAGGTTTTCATTTGTTTGTTTGGGGTTTGTTTGTTTTTCTTTTTTCTTTCTCAATCTAAATTGTAAGTATCTGGTACAGTTCCTGGAAGTAAAACCCACTCAAGTATGGGCCCTACCTATGCCCTCCCAAGACTAGGTTTTTGGGGGTTTTTAATAATCAAGTTTGTCCTCACTGGGCCTCCTGTGAGGAGGCCCTTTAGTTTAAGTTTTTCTACCCTGAGTATAGCTCCAGCAGTGTTTTCTGTCCTGGGCTTTTGCTTTTGTAAATATGATTTTCTGTATCTGTCTATCTATCTCCCCACTTTGAGGGCAGAGTAATTTTTCTGTGATTTCAATTATCTGATGATCTGAGAAGAGTTTTTGATATTCAGTTTTTAAGTTTCTTTGTTGTTTTTCCTATTGTGAGCATGGGATTGATGACTTGTGGATTTCTTATATGCAGAATCAGACTATCTGGGACTTTCTGGGATACTAGAAAGTTTTCCAAAGCAACTGTGTCATTTTACTTACCACTGGAAATGCATGAAGGTTCTAATTTTGCAGTAGTTTTGCTAACACTTGTAAATTATCTGTCTTTCTTTGTAACTATAGCCTGATTACTGGTGCAAAATGGTGTGTCATTGTGTTTTAATTTGCATTCCCAGATGACTAATGATGGTCAGAGATTGTTATATGCGTATTGGTCATTTGTATATCTTCTTTGTAAAATTGTCCATTAAAATCTTTTGGTCATTCATTTTGTTGTTGTTTTGCATTATAAAATTTCTTTATATCTTCTGCATACTACACCTTTGTAAAGTATATGATTTACCAAATATTTTTTTCCTATTCTCTGAAATGTCATTTCATTTAATTGATGAGATTATTCTAACATAAGTGTTCAGTTTAAAATATTTATTTTTGTTGTTTCTTTGGTTAACATGTTTTTGTTGTTGACCAAGCAAAAGCCCAAGTCCAAGATCATGAAAATTTACACTATGCTTTCTTGTCAGAGTTTTTGTTTTACCTTTTACATTTAAGTGTTGTTAATTTGAGTTAATTTTGTATATGGTATGAGGTAGGAGACTAACTTTTTTCTTTTTCAGGTAGACATCCACTTACACTGGGATAATTTGCTTTAAAGCCTGGTATTTTCTCCATTCTATTGTCTTGGCTCCCTTATAGAAAATCAACTGACCATAAATTTATAGAATTACTGCTGGAATTTCAGTTCTACTCCATTGATCTCTATGTCTACTCATATGTCAGTACCACAAATCTTGGGTTAGTATAGCTGGATGTTAGTTATTAAATTGCTAAGAGTAAGTCTTCTAAG
>NW_012114400.1:5133543-5152400 GCF_000951035.1 Colobus angolensis palliatus | reverse complement strand
TGAAAATGGCCAGTCCTTGCCTTAAGCGATGATATTATCTTGTGAAATTCCTTTTCCTGGCTCATCCTGGCTCAAAAAGCTCCCCCACTGAGCACTTTGTGACCCCCACACCTGCCTGCCAGAGAACAACCCTCCTTTGACTGTAATTTTCCTTTACCTACCCAAATCCTATAAAATGACCATACCCTTATCTCCCTTGGCTGACTCTCTTTTCGGACTCAGCCCATCTGCACCCAGGTGAAATAAACAGCCATGTTGCTCACACAAAGCCTGTTTGGTGGTCTCTCCACACGGACATGCATGACAATTACTATTGTTATGCCCAGACCGTTTATTCCCCGAAGAAGACCACCAGAGTCCAGAGTCAAAGACAAGCGGCAAGGATCTTTAATGCAAGTTCGAACTTGGTCCCTCCGTTTCACATACAAGAGGGCCTCGAACAATGCGCGCGCTCGCTTTTTATAGCCCGATGAAAATTGGACTTGTAAGGTTACAGAGGAACAGGGAACAAGGGAATTCTTTAGGTTACAGCATTACAATTGGTTAACATATTAAGTTTATACATTTAGCAGTTATCTATTGGTTTCCGTGCTTTTAGTAAAACTACAAATGGCGGCGCCCTTATTGGGGATTTCCCAGGATTTCCCAAGCTGAGATATATGGAGGAATGTATTTGCACTGGGCCGTGTTTGCACTGGGCCCAGGAAATTGAGAGATATATGGTGTCTGTATTTGCACTGGGCCGTGTTTGTACTAGGCCCAGGAAATTGAGAGATATATGGTGTCAAGCTGAATGTATTTGCTGGGCCCAGGACTGAGGAATGTGCCTGATTTCTTTCACTATATTCTTTAATATATGAATAATATAATATATTGTTAATATATCATTAATAAATTATATAATTATTATATAATATTATACGTTATTTTTACATACATATTATTTCTCTCCAGAGGTCACATTTATTTTTATATCTTGTAAATTTTGCTTAAAAATTGGACATTTTAAGTAATATAATGTGACAACTCTGCTAGTCAGGTTTTTGCATCTATGAAGAGTGTTTTCATTCCTGTTTGTGTTTTTTGTTTAGTGACTTTAATGAATGAATCCTGCAAAGTGTGTATTCTCTGTTGTAAGTGACCACTGAAAGCTCTTGGATTTCTTTCTTTTTTTTTTTTTTTTGAGACAGAGTCTCGCTCTGTTGCCCAGGCTGGAGTGCAGTGGCCGGATCTCAGCTCACTGCAAGCTCCGCCTCCCAGGTTCATGCCATTCTCCTGCCTCAGACTCCAGAGTAGCTGGGACTACAGGCGCCCGCCACCTCGCCCGGCTAGTTTTTTGTATTTTTTTAGTAGAGACGGGGTTTCATCATGTTAGCCAGGATGGTCTCTATCTCCTGACCTCATGATCCACCCATCTCGGCCTCCCAAAGTGCTGGGATTACAGGCTTGAGCCACCGCACCCGGCCAGCTCTTGGATTTCTTTAGTGATCTTCTAATGATTGGACAGGGTTTCCCTTAAACACCTGAAATCAATGTCTACTCTTCATTCCAGAAGTCTTTTTATGCATTTTAGGATGTACCCTTAGCACTCACTCAAGCAGCTTACCACTCCGTCCTAGCCTTTACTTCTTGTTTGTGCAGAATGTCATAGTCAGGTGAGAGCTTACGGTGTTCTCAAGTCCTTTCTGCTTATGCACACAACATGGACATGTACACAAGTTAGTCATGTGCATGTGGCTTTATATATTCCCAGGAATATGTTGGAGCATTTTAAAACCTTCTGTGGACATCTCTTCTCTCACGCATGTCTGTGTGAAGAGAGTCCACCAAACAGGGTTTGTGTGAGCAACAAGGCTGTTTATTTCACCGGGGTGCCTGGTGGGCTGAGTCCAAGAAAGGAGTCAGCAAAGGGTGGTGGAATTATCGTTAGTTCTAATAGGTTTGGGATAAGTGGTGGAGTTAGGAGCAATTTTTTGTGGGCAGCGGGTAGATCTCACAAAGTACATTCTCAAGAGCGGGGAGAATATTACAAAGTACTTTCTTAAGGGTGGGGAAATATCACAAAGTACATTATCACAAGGTGGGGCAAGTCGTATTGTCATAAGGTCAATTGATCAGTTAGGGTGGGGCAGGAACAGATCACAATGGCGGAATGTCATCTTTTGGGGTTCTTCAGTTGCTTCAGGTCATCCGGATGTATGCGTGCAGGTCACAGGGGGTATGATGTCTTAGCTTGGGCTCAGAGGCCTGACATATTCCCCTAGATTTTCCTTGTAAAGCTTATGATTAGCCTGTCATTTCCCCTGACTATTATCCATCACATCAGGCCACTAGGCAGCTACAGTGCTATTTTTCCTCTGATTGTTTTTGGCAAAGGATCCCAGGAATAAGGGTATTTACTTTGGTAAGATCTGAATCTGTTCAAATAAAGGCAACTTTGAAAGTGAAATCTTTCAGGGAACTACCAGAAAGGTAAAACAATGAAAGTTATCTGAGAATACAGCTCTGAAGGAATTTCAATGCCAATCTGTGTCCCTCCTCACATCAGTGGTTGCTGGGCAGCTGGCTTTTACCATAAATTCAGACTTTTCAAGGTAACAATAGAGTTGGGGAAGGAGTACTGAGAATAGGGCAAATTAAAATGCCACAAACCCACTGTTATTTTTTTAAGTAAATGTGATCAGGCCATTATTTCCAGTTATCCTCACCCATAAATTCTCAAAAGGTTGGTACACACACAGACACACACACACACACACACACACACACACACACACACACACACACATGCTTGCCGAGACCAGCTAGGTCGGGGATACCCTAACCCAGTGGAGTTAGAGAAATCGAAGAAACACACACAGAAATATGGAGGTGTGAAGTGGGGAATCAGGGATTTCACAGCCTTCAGAGCTGAGAGCCCTGAACAGAGATTTACCCACATATTTATTAACAGCAAACTAGTCATTGGCATTGTATCTATAGATATTAAATTAACTAAAAGTATCCCTTAAGGGCAACTAAGGGATGGGCCGAGTTAACTGCGCAAGAATACGCCCTTAAGACACAGATCACTCAGGTTTTTGTTTGTGGCTTAAGAATGCCTTTAAGTGGTTTTCCGCCCTGGGCGGGCCAGGTGTTCCTTGCCCTCATTCCCGTAAACCCACAACCTTCCATCTTGGGCATTAAGGCCGTTACAGACATGTTACATTGTACATTATGGACAATGTTACATTGCTGCAAAGTTTTTATTTATGGCCAGTTTTGGGGCCAGTTTATGGCCAGACTTTGGGGGCCTTGCTCCCAGCATATGCTAATTTTCTTGCTCTCTTTTTGGAGAAGAGAATTATTGGAGCTCCTTATTCTGACGTTGTCAGGCCTCTGAGCCCAAGCCAAGCCATGGCATCCCCTGTGACTTGCAGGTATATACGCCCAGATGGCCTGAAGTAACTGAAGAATCACAAAAGAAGTGCAAATGCCCTGCCTCGCCTTAACCGATGACATTCCACCACAAAAGAAGTGAAAATGGCCGGTCCTTGCCTTAAGCGATGATATTATCTTGTGAAATTCCTTTTCCAGGCTCTTACTGGCTCAAAAAACTTCCCCACTGAGCACCTCTGACCCCCACTCCTGCCCGCCAGAGAACAACCCCCCTTTGACTGTAATTTTCCTTTACCTACCCAAATCCTATAAAATGGCCCCACCCTTATCTTCCTTCAATGACTCTTTTCGGACTCAGCCCACCTGCACCCAGGTGAAATAAACAGCAATGTTGCTCACACAAAGCCTGTTTGGTGGTCTCCTCTCACGGACGCGCATGACAGACATTATTGCTGATGTCAATCTGTCATACACTTTGAAAATGTTGGATAAAATATTCTGTCATGATTTTGTTAACTTATTTTTATATGTACCTATTTCTAGCATTATTGTTTTTATTTTATAAATTGTATCAAGCTACATAACATTTTTCCAAACAAGTTTCTTCTTTTGTAGTTTTGAATTTACTTATTTATAATTTACCGTGTATGTTTCCTTTATAAAAATGTTATTTCTTGTGATTTTATTATTTCTAGATAGCATAATTTAATTCATAATACACAAACATACAAATATTACATTTGCTTTTGGAGCTACATAAACCAAATCTTACACTTTAATATATGTAACACATTACTCTCATCATTATCTATTTATTGCATTTTTAAATTGTGTTACCTTTTTGATCAAGATTATTTTAAGATATTTTGGCTGCAAGGACAGGAATTTATTGTAAAGATACTAGGACGCTCCTGCACTCGAAGGCTAAAAGATCAAGGTTCTGAAAATGAGTAGGAATCAAGATAGGGGAGTTACAAAAGAGAAAGAGTTCTCTGTGCAGTCACAAGCCATACTGATATGAACATTCTCTTTTAGGCATTTCTGTCACATTTCCTGTTTTATTCTTTCATTTTTACATCACTATTCAGTATTTTTAAATGTATGCATTTATTCATTACAATGCAAATTGTCTTCCTGGTTGTACAATGATATGTATCACCTGAGAGCAAGAACTATTTTCTTTGATTAAACATTTCCTAATGCAGTTTTTTGATTAGTCGATCTTATGTGCTAACCTAGGTTTTGGTTTTGTGTTTAGTTAACTGATTTATTCTCTTTCCCTCAAAGATACCTGGAGAGGCTATTAAAAACTTGATATACATATATATACACACATACACATATGTATATATACGCCTGTATATACCTATATATACGCTTGATAGACCTATATATACGTACATATATATGCTTGATATACCTATATACACACACATATGTGTATATATACCTATATATAGATATATGTTTATTATATATAAAGTATTCTCACATTTCCCATATATATTCTTAGTATCTCAATAGTTGCAGGTACAGAGTTTAGGGAAACAGAATATAGGAATGAAGGACATGCTTCCACCCCAGGTATACTAAAGACTTTCAGGAGCTCTACTAAATATTCTTTCATATGATTTACCAAACTGGTAGTATTCCCATTATCTGCCAGTCATCCTCACCCCTAAACCTTTGCTTTCATCCGGTCAATTGCTTCTTCATTTAGATTAAATCAAGATTGATCCTCTCTATTTAGATGGTCTGCATGATTTAATCCTTTTCCTTTTCAAGATGAAATCCATTTTTAGTAAACCTTGTTGGTGTTTCATCTACTTGCTTAAGGTTCCCTTGCATTGGTCTCATGCTCCTCTCACAAGTTTCCATGGACTTTTGCTTTGAATAGCTTGAACCTGTGACTCTAAATCAACGACAACCCTCAGGCTATGGAGCTGTTTTGCTTCTGTGCGTACCTGAAGTGGGTGTTTTCATACTCCACCTACCACTCCCTTTGTCTGGGAAAGCTCTTCATGAATAACTTGTGTGGAGATATAAAAGTTTGTTTCTCAGAGCTTGCATTGGGTCAGGCAGGACTTTGAACCTGTATACTCTTAGTTCTTTCTTCTCTTTTCTTGCCTCCCTTTCTATCCTCTCTCTCCATTCTAGTTGTATTCTTTACCTATGTCACTGTTATCTAAATCTTTATTCACTAATATCTACTGCTAAATTCATGCAGTTAGTTCTCACGTTCAGCTGTATTTTTTGGTACAGAATTATCTTTCATTTATTTTTCACATTTCTCATTCTCTCTTGAAATATTCAATCTTAATTTTTAACTTCATCAAATATATTAATCTGATTTCATTCAGACATCTGAAGATGCTGATCTATGTCTCTTTTCTCATTTACTTGGATCTTATGTTGTATTGTGTTGCTATTTTTAATCATAATTTTTGCTCTCCATTGTATGACTAATTACTATGTGTGACTTTTTGCATATGAAAAATGTACGAATAACTAGAAGTCAAACTCATTTCATTTTTCCTCAGAAATTCTTTATTGTCTTCTCTGATACCTCTGTAGCACTCTGGTGCCTTTAAATGCAGCTTTTATATTTTTTTGAAATATTCTGATTGTTTTCAATTAGATAATAAAATGACCTAGTTCATAAATAATCATTTAATCACTCCTCTATGAGTTATTTGTTTACCTCTTTATTTCCACAACAAATTACAGGCTCACTGTACAATTTATGCACATATACTTCTATACATGTTTATTAAATTGTCATTGTAAGAACAGTAGATTAATATTATCTGAGAAGAAACTAACATTGGCTGAAAATAAAGCCATAGAGATCTGAGAAATTTAATAAATGTTCTAAGCAGACAACAGCATCCAAAATTTATGAGACACAACATGGTTATTGCAGCCCAAAAGATTTGGGGGTCACACCCTGCTGCTGCAAGTTCACTAGCTCTCTGAATTTGTGCATGTGTTAAAACTCTAAATTAAATTTTTTATATAACATAAAGTCATTCCAATGAAAAAATGAGTTACTGGATATAAACAACTTAGCACAATGAGTGATGCTTGAGTACTCGAACATTGAACTTTTTATTATTGTAATATTATCACCTGATCGATGTACTATCCTGGTGATAAAACTCCTTGGTATCATGCTGATTTAGATAAAACAACACGGACACACGTGGAGTGTTTTTGAGGAGCGGAGAGTTTAATAAGCAAGAAAGAAGGAAGAACCTCCTTAGTACAGAGACAAAGGGAGTGGGCGCCAAGCCGAGAGAGGCAACCGGCAGTGCAGCAGAAAACATCCAGTTATATGATGAGGCTGGAGGAGGTAGTGTCTGATTCTCATAGGGTCCAGGGTATTGGTTTGACCAGGTATGTCATTCACGTAGACTGCAAAAAAACTAGCCCTCCAACCCTAGTCTTTTAACATGCACACACAGGGTGCCATGATGTTCTAAACACGTGGGGATATGTGGGGGCAGCCATATTGCCAGGCACGTGTTGGAGGACAAGAAGAAGACCATGTTTGGGGTGGACCCAGTTTCTGTTGGCCTGCATTTGTGTATCAAAGCTTGCCGGATGACTCTAAAAGCAGGGGCTTTCCTGCTAAACAAGAAACGTTTTTGGAGGTGCTTTAAAAGAAGAAAACTTCCCACGGACACGTTTTCCTCTCTATCTGCCTAAAATAATTTAAGAACTCCTATAGCTCTAGGACTTACACTGTGAGTATCAAGTAGCATGTCTGCAGGAATTTGGGATGAGAGAATCAGGCAAATTTAAAAGGCTCAGAGATCAAATTATTTAAAATTACTAAATAATTTATAATATTTATCTTATATAGATTAAATTTTATCTGATTCTTTCTCACAAGTCTTAATCTGTAGTCATTGAGTATTTTTCCTGTTTCTGGAAACTTCTGAAGAATTCCTTGTCCCTCTTTTGCTATATTCTAGAGAAGTAAGAAGAAATCTAGTATTATGAAGAATACTTCAGAACTCCTGAATGACTTTTTTCTGCTTATACCCTCCCAAAGTTACTAGCAGCTACAATTTTACCTTTTGATTGGCAATTAGTAAAGACATGCATGCCAAAGAACCAGTATCCCCCAAAAAGTGAATAAACCTTTGTAATGGGCACATGTTTTGCAGCTCAGTATTCAGCCATGGGCAATTTTGAAGATGTTTCCTGTGAGTCTGGAAGAAAAAAAAATCTTCACTTTCCTCAGTAGTGTTACAGGAGTGAAGTTTTACTCCCCCAGCCGCCCCCCACCCCCCATAGGATCCTAAAGTTTTAGCCCACAGAAGCTTCTGGCAACCAACTGTTATTTATGAAGAAACACTACTGAAGAAGTATTTTGAAGGGTAAAGAGAAAAACTGGAAAAAAATGTGTAACACTTTCAGTCAATAAATTGATACCTAACACTTTTTGACTTTCTATTTATATGAGCAAATCAATTATTATACTTAATTTGGCTGAATTCATTTTTTATAATTTGCAAATAAAATAATTCTAAATGACATACATATGCTGTTCCTTTGACCTACCTATTTAAATATATATATACATTTAAATATATACACATATTATATATATATATATACACACACACACACATATATATTTAGATAGCAGGTAAATACCTTTGATTTTTTGATAAGCAAAAGTAATGACTTAAGAATGATTGGAACAAGTATTAACTTCTCTATAAAACTGTTGGTTTTTTTAAAAATGAAAGCTTTAATTGTGTACATTTATTTCTGATTCAGTAACATTAATTTAATTTCTAATTATACATCTAAATAGTGGGGTTATTATTTTAACAGATATTTATTGAATCCTATTTGTGCCAAGATTTGTTCTTAGCCTTGTAGATACAGTAGTGAACAAAGATGAAACCTTTGTCCTTTTACCTTGTCAGTGTGGGTGTGAGGAGGGGAGGCAAAAAGTAAATAAATAAGCAATTAAAGCATGAAAGATTTCACATGGTGATATATGTTATAAAAATAATATAGGCAACAAAGAAAAGAGAACTTTTAGTCAGGAGGAGGTATTTTAATTATTATGGTTGAGAAGGCCACACTAGTTAAATAGTGTTTGAGCAAAACATGGTATGTCACATGCTAGCTTTGTTTAAAATTTGGTTAGGATGTACAGTATGATTTAGTTTCTTACACTAATAAAGTAACTAGTTTTATTAAATATATAAGCTCTCTTTTTCCCTTCCACGTTCTTCAGATATCTACATATTGGTTTTTGATGTCTCGTTTTGTTTTTTCAGGAAACCATGTTATCTATCACCTTGAATTTTCATTTTTTTCCTGAAATAACACTGTTAATTTTCATTAAAATGTTGAGGCAATAATCGCACTAGCATAATGAAGGTAATATATTTAGACTTTAACAAATGTGGTTTTTCTCATTGATAACTGTATTTCATTGGTATGATCCTCATATTACCTTCAATTAATCAAATGTCACATTAAAGTTGCCAAAAAAAATCATTTTGTTGATGAAAGACTCAAGACACATATCAGCTACCATCAAGCGAAGATTGTTTCCCTGTAAATTGTTCTTGGCAATGCTCAGTTTAAATGTGTGTATTCAGTGAGTTCTAAATCTTCATGTGTTTCTTTCAGAAATGAATCCACTCTTCCACTAGTTCCTATTGGTCATTCATGCAGAGTTTCATAGACATTAATTACCTGGTACTACTACTGGGCTCATAGCAACTTTTGACAAAAATGAGAATACCATCCAAGCTGAGAAGATAATTATCACAGTCAATGTCCTGTGGGTACATCAGAAGAAAAACAGTTGTCAATGATGTCACCCAAGAGCTGAAGCCTCTTTTATTACACAGGAAAAGCCTGTATGGTATTGCAAGTATTTATTAATAAATGAAGTTTGTTTTAAATCTGTCTATAGAGCTTAAAAGTAAAAGAGATGTGATTTTTCCTTGAAATCACTAAGTGGAATATAAGATGAACAGCATCATTTAATTGCACATTTTTTAGTGTTCATGAGTAACACTCAAAATATGATGTAACTCAAAGAACCAGAGAATAGAATGGTGATTAGCAGAGGGTAAGGTGTTGAAGCAGGGATCAGGAAATGATGATCAGAGGGAAGAAAGCCTCAATTAAACAGGAGGAATAAGACTTTTTGTTTACTTTGAGATATATTACACAGCATGGTGAATATAGCAATTAATAATGTATAGTATATTTCATAATCGCTAAGTAGATTTCACATGTTCTCACCACAAAAGGTATTAAGATTTTGAGTTGAAGAATATGTTAATTAGCATTCATATCATCATCATTTTGTACTCAAATAAACATACACATTTATAATTTGTCAGTTTATAATTAAAAGTAAAAATCAATAAAAATGTAATGCACTACAATGAAAAAATGCATCTATTGCCTCAAACAGTCCAGAGATATTCTGATTTTATATATATTGCTTAAAATATTTAAAGGATGACATAAAACTTGGTAAAATTGAGCTGATGAAACTTACTAGCTTACTAAATGTTACCTCTGTCTGCAAAGTGAAGTAGATACTATGAATTGAAATGTATAGTTCCAATGATTTAGCAATGCTTTTCTGGTATGGGCTGATCTATTTCTCAGATGGTAGAACCAGAAGCAGGTACTATATACATTATATAAAGAGCAACTCCATGGTCTGTACATTGTTAAACCTGATAGGAGAGAAAACTACAGTTAAATAGAGGATTAAAGTAGAGTTGAGTTACATCAATACTCTCTTAATGATATCTTAATAGATTCATTTAGAAAGATGAATAAAATTCTTAATTTTTTCCAATGTCTGCGCATAAAATGGGTAATACCTCTTAATCTTTGTTCTAATAGAGAGGGGAATAGGAATTATTCTTGAGCCCATATTTAAAGTGAATGATTACTCTAGAAACATAATATTTTGTAATTGGTAAATAATTTAAAATTAGCTTTTTAAAATATCATATATACTTTAAAAGTACATCTTTGAAATTGAAGAGTGCTTTTAATTTTGAAATATGTGTTTTTTAATGTTGTAACAAAATATACTAGAGTAAAATGTTATGATTATTTTAAATAGAAAAAAATAAACATTGTTATACAGTAAAGTATGAATACATATTCCTGTATCTATGCATATAGGAAGTTTTACATGTGTATTTTCAACATTATGAAGGTTTGGACTAGAAAAATTCAGAGATCCTTTCTCTAGGACTGAACAATTAATAATTGACTTAATATTGATATGTTTTGATTATGTTATAACTAAATGTGTCTCCTTTATTATTTTATTTTTCAACTGAAAGTGTGGAAAGAGCATATGTGAAAGAGCAAGACCTATGTATACAACTGTCCAGTAAGAAGCACTTCCTGCTCTACATGTTTTACTATAAATGCCACCAACTCACATGTACACAAACACAAAATGCACTGGGTTGTTAAATATATTATCCTTAAAATATCATTATATATATATCATATGTCTTTTCTGCCGCATAGTAGAATCATATAGGAACTTTAGCAACACAGTGACAAGATGAGTATAAACTAGAGTAAAATCAAACTCTCTATTCTTTAGTAATTGCAATGATAGCATATTTCTTATAGTTGAGTTGTCTTTTCTATTGTCTATTACATACACACATATAAATATATGCATATACATACGTATATATCAACACTATTTCTTGAAGAGTGAAATTTAGTTGATTAGTTGCCTAAAGACACTGTGTTTATAGAAAGTAAAATTTCTATTTGTATATCATAAAATATTTGTGCCATGTCATTTACATCCATTGGACTTTTAATGCAAAGGTAGATGAGGACTCAGAAATGTTTCTTCCTTGTGAAATGTTTTTTATCTTTTGTTCATTTGTTTGTTTGTTTTTTGAGACAAAGTTTTGCTTTTTCACCCAGACTAGAGTGCAGTGGTACAATCTTGGCTCACTATAGCCTCAACCGCCTGAGCTCAAGTGATCCACCAGCCTCAGCCTCCTAAGTAGCTGAGACTACAGGCATGCCCCACCATGCCTGGCTAATTTTTGTATTTTTGTAGAAATGGCATCTCACTATGTTGCCCAGCTGGTTTTGAACTCCTGGACTCAAGTGATCTGCCCGCCTTGGCAACCCAAAATGCTAGGGTTACAGGTGTGAGCCCCCTCACCCACCCTGAATCAGTACTTTTATAGTATTGATCTTGATATATTATCCTGCCCATTTCCTTATAACATTGGCCTTTGAACAACATGGATTGAAACCCTGTAGGTCCACTTTACACATAGATTTCAAAAATAAATACATTAGAAAATATTTTGGAGATTTGTAACAGTTTGAAAAAAATGAAGATGAACTATGTAGTCTGCAAAGTCAAAAAATTAAGAAGTTAGTTATGTCATGAATGCATAAATATTAATGTATGAGGATATTAATCTATTTTATCATTTACTAACATAAAATATACACAAATCTATTATTAAAACTTACAATATCAAAACTCATATGCAAACTTTAGACCTTACATGGTACCATTTTCAGTTTAGACAAATATAAATGTAAGTAAACATGTACTTTTAAATCATAACTGCAGTATACATTGGAATATAGTAATGATCTTATAGTCACCTTCGGTTGCTATTGCATTGACCTCAAGTGTTGCAAATATCCTTGTAAAATACCATGAGAGAATAATGGTCTCTGCATGAACATTAAGTCTCTTGGGTAACTTGCAGTAAAAAGGGAGCTTTTGTGGTTCTCTTGCGTTTTTCATTGTGTTTACTGCAATACTGTAAACCTTGAATAACACCATGGGATCCATATGAAATATCACTAGTGGTGCTGAATGTGCTCTCAAGAAGCAGAGAGAAGTCATGACATTAGAAGAAAAAGTGTAATTGCTTGTTCTACACTGTAAATTGGGGTCTGCAGCGGTGGGTGTCCACCATTCCAAGAGAAATTAATCCTGCATAAGAACCATTATAAAAAAAAAAAAAAAGAAAAAGAAATTCACGAAGCTGTCACAGCAGCTACACCAGCAAGCATAAAAAACTTTGTACTCTTGACAAGATATCTTTGTTTCTTGTGTTGAAAATGCAGCTTTTATGTGTGCAGGATTGCTATGATGCAGGCATTGCTACAGACTCTAATATGATTTGAGAGGAAGTAAAGTCATTCTATGACAACTTAAAGCAAAATGAAGGTGAAGGATCTAAAGCTGGAAAATTTAATGCCAGCAAGGATAGTTTGAAAATGTTAGAAAGAGGTTTAACTTTTAAAATGTCAAGATAACAGAAGAAACAGCTTCTGCTGACCATAAGGAAGTAGAAGAGTTTCCAGATATCAGTAAGAAAGAGGAGAAAAGATATCTGTCTATACAGATGTTTAATGCAGACAAATGTGCCCTATTATGGGGCGAAACAATGTCATAAAGAACATTTATTACTATGAAAGAGAAGTGAGCACCAAGATTTAAAGCAGGAAGGGATAGGCTAACTCTACTCTTTTCTGCAAATGTAACTGGGTTTATGATCACGACTGTCCTTATATAAAGCTGCTAACCCCTGAATCCTGAAGAAAAAAGACAACTACCAGCTGCCTATCTTTTGGTTGTTCAACAAGAAGGACTGGACAATAACAGTCCTTTCTCCAGGTTGGTTTTCTCAATGTTTTGTTCCTGCAGTCAGAAAGTATCCTGATTACCCAGGCCCGGTGAGTTCAAAACCAAAGGTGTTAAAGTAGTCTATTTAACCACAAACACAAGGTATTTCATTCAGACTCTACATCAGGGGGTCATGAAGGTTTTTAAGGCTAATTATTCATGGTACTTTATGCAGGGGATTGTCAATGCCAGAGAACATATCATGAAAGTATGTATGGATTACACCATTGAAGGTGCCTACATTGTCACAATGAAAATAGTGCAAGTCATGGAGCCCAAAACAATAAATTCCTTCTGCAGAAAATTATGTCCAGGTGTTGTTTCCAAACACAAGGTTTTTGATTCAGCTTCTGTATTAGGGGGGTCATAAAACCTTATTATACAAGGTTTATAAAAAGCCTTATTATACAAGTTACTCTATGGAAAGGATTGTCAATACTATGGAATAGAATCCCTAGAGAGAATATCATCAAAATCTCAAAGGATTCAATATTATCATTGAAGATGATAGTGAAAGCTTTGAAAGTCATTAAGCCAAAAGCAGCAAAAATCTGCATAAGAAAACAGTGTCCATATGTTGTACATGACATCATGGGATTTATGAAACAGAGTCAATCAAGGAAATCATGAAATAGATCATAGATATGGTGAAAAAAAAAAAAAAGGTAGGTGAGAGGTAAAGGCTTTCAAGATATGAATCTTGGAAAATATGCATCTTCAAGAACTAATGGGCATCAGACCAGAGGAATTAACAGAAGGTAACTTGATGGAGATAAGTGCCACCAAATTAGTTTCAGACAATGAAGAAGATGCAGAAAAAGTAGTACCAGAAAACAAATGGACATTAAGCAATCTGGCAGAAGAGTTCTGATTTCTCATGACTGCTTTTGACATCTTTTATGACATGGACCTTTCTATGAAATGGACAATTTCTTTTTAAAGAAATTTTAAAAAGCAGAAAAAAAAAAATGTATTTTTGTAAAGTCACACCGAGTATGCCTTCCTCTCTTCTTCCTCTCTTCCTAGCCTTCCACCTTCTCCACCTCTTCGGCCTCTGCCACCCCTGAAACCACAAGACCAACTCCTTTTCTTTCTCCTCCTCAGCCTATCCTATGTAAAAGCAATGAGGATGAAGATTTTTGTGATAATCTACAGTCACTTAACGAATTGTAAACATATTTTCCCTTCCATATGATTTTCTTAATGAAATTCTTTTCTCTAGCTTACCTTATTGTAAGACTAGAGTATATAATGCATTTAACATGCAAAATATGTGTTAATGAATTGTTTATGTTACTGGTAAGGCTTCCAATCAACAGCAGGCTGTTAGTAGGTAATTCTGGGGAAAGTCAAAAGTTATATGTTGATTCTTGACTGTGCAGTGGGTCTGTATCCCTAACTCTTGCAATGTTCAAGGGCCATCTGTATATTTTATGAGTCTACTTTTATATTTATTTTTAAGAAAGAAGCACAATTGCATATATAACTAAATGGTTTTCAAGCATCAGAGTTAATTATAATAAGAAAATATGAACATAATTGTATAAATATTTAATGCTTATGTACATGTTTATTTATACATAAAATAATGTGTAATTAGAATAACATAATTATATTAATATAGTAGTGCAATAGTATACATATAAATAAATAGGGAGCAAGGAGCTCAGTTTGCTTTGTACCTTAAAAGTGTCAGAAAATTTAATTTTAGGACTTCAAAACACACTAAAAGTCTTCACATTTCAGAGGACATTCATTTACTTATTGAAATCATTTTTTATAACCTATGCTCAGAGCAGAGGTGTCAATTCACATAGTTTTACCTATAAATATCTTTTATTTTATTTTATTTATTTTATTTTTTTTATTTTTTAAGAAAAGGTCTCACTCTGTCACTCAGATTGGAGTGAAGTGTGTGATCTCAAACCACTGCAACCTCTGCCTCCCGGGCTCAAGCAATCCTCCACCTCAGCCTTCCAAGTATCTGAGACCTCAGACAAGCACCATGCCTGACTGATTTTTTGTACTTTTTTGTAGAGACAAGGTTTCACTATGTCTTCCAGGTTGTTCTCCAACTCCTGAACTCAAGCGATCCTCCCACCTCAGGCTCCCAAAGTTCTGGGATTACAGACATGAGCCACAACACTCCGCTTCTATAAATATATTTAATTAACTCAATTGTATAAAATCATCTGTTGAACTTAAGTCCAGCTATTCTTTAAATTTTCAGTGAGCATATTGCATTCTGCAATTCAAACCCCTTAAAGCATATTTTGAGTCATGGCTTCATTTACTCTAGTTTGTATTTTACCTTACTCTCATCTACATCCTATATCACAGATATAGGTTGATCTTTCTTATCTGCTTATATCATCTGTATATTTTATCCATCTTTTCATGTTAATAAATACTCATCTTGAAAATCATGGTACCAATTTAAATTATTGATATAATCTCCCCTCTAACCAATACTAAATATTCTTATATTGAGTCATATATGCTGATATTTAAATTCCTTCTTAATTGGCACATTATTAAGATATATTTCAACTATATAGCTATTACCTTGAGAATTCACTTAACTCTTCCTCTGGGATAAATTCAAGGATGCTATAAGCTGTGTTTCCTGCTTCCTTGGCTTAACGACTTGCTTTGGGATAACTCATCTTGAAATAATTTCCGCTAAAAAAAGTGTTCTTGGGAGATAAATCTTCACAATATTTTTATATCATGTCTGGTAATGCATTATTTCCTTCTCACTTTGAATAATAACTGCAGGAACAATTGATTTCTTCATTGTATTCCAGTTTTTAGTATTGCTGATGTAAAATCTTATATCATTCTGAGGTTAATTTTTTCCTGATCTGTAATTTCTAGTATTTTCTTTTCCATCTTGTTCCAAAATTTCATGTGGTTTTCACGGATTTGTTTTGGACTTTATTTTTTCCACTGTTTACTTAAAGAGTCTTCCAATATGAAGAATATATGATTACGATTAGAACATTTGTTTTGTGATTGACTTGATAATTTTATATTTTTATTTTCTTTGTTCGTTCTAGATTTCTATTTTTGAAAGGTAGATCTCCTAGATTATTTATTTATGCTTATTATCCATCTCTTTTTTCATATCGATAGTTTTGAAAATTTATTTAACTTTAGTTTACATCTCTTCCTTAAACAGGTTTTAAATTAATGTCTTTATTTTAAGATTTACTGCTAAATCCAAATACATATTGGAGTCTGAAGTATAAAATGAAAAAATTGACTAAAGATGACTTCATTTAAGCTATAAATTGTTATTCCTTTTATAATTGTATGTATCTTCTTCTAATTTATTTCATCAGGCTTCCATCTGCTACCTATTCCTGATAATGTCTTAATATTGATTCCATTAATGAATTATTTGTTTATTTTGGTGTGATGGTACTGATTTTGTAATTATTTGTATTTTAACAGAACCTAAACATGGAGGGCAGACAAACATGAACTTAGTTGATCTATTTGAACAGAAAGTACTTGCTTATATGTAAAATTCATAGGTCTTTCTAAGAATTCTATTGGTAAGCGGAATTTTATGGTCAAATTTTGTTTCCATTTCTTTTCATTTTTAGTGTAACTTTATTGAGGTATAATTGATAACCCCCCCAAAAAAACTGCACAGGTTTAATATGTATAATTTGATGAGTTTGAACATATGCATACACCTGTGATACTATCACTAAAACAAAAAACTTTATATATATACATCTTCATATTTTGTTTTTTGTGTTTCTTTACTTTTAGCTTTTAAAATTGGTACATAATGATTGTACACATTTCTGGGATACATGTGCTATTTTGATACATCCATACAATATGTTATAATTAAATTAGGATAGTTGGGATATTCATCACCTCAAGCATTTATTGTTTTGTATTGGGAACATTCCAAATCTTCTCTTCTACCTATTTTGAAATATATAATAAATTATGTGAGTCATAGTCATCTTACAGTGCTATTAAACATTAGAATTTATTTCTTCTATCTAATTGTATTTTTGTACTCATTAACTAATTTCTCTTCATCTCCTTTTCCCTACCTCCCTTCTTAGCCTCTGGTAACCTCATTCTACTCTCTACTTTCGTAGAGTAGCTACCACATATGAGTTGAGAACATGTGATACTTGTCTTCCTGTGTCTGGTTTATTTCACTTAACATAATGCCCTTCAGTTTCATCCATGTTGCTGCAAATGATAGGTTAAAGCCACAAAGTAGGATTCTGGCTCAAGAATATTTGAACTTTTATTTAGACAATTCTCTTAACCGGTTTATGAAAGGATATCTCTTTTATGACAGAATCTTTATGATAAATTTCATTTTGGGTGGGTCTGATAACTTCTGAGATAATGCCAAATTGTCATTGCATGAATTGTTGGATGCAATTTAAACTTGACCTTAATGCCAGCTATTTCCTAGGTAAATTTTGGTGTCCTTCAGAGTAACCATAACTTATTATTTATTTAATATAACATTTTTTTCTTAAGTCAACCAACTTCAGGTCCCACAGCAATATATACAGTAATTATAATTATATACATGAATTATATATTTTATATATATAGCAGACTGCTATATATATGTACTGCACAATTATATATATAGTAGCATACTTATACATTATACCATAAACCCAACTCTAACAGCAGCAGATTACTACTTAATTTTGAAAGATATGCTAATAAGGCTATCATATGTAACACTAGTAGTTCTTCTATTTACTTGAATATTACAAGATGCACAGGGCATTGACAAGATATAAATTATGTATGCATTACTGTAAAATATTGATCATTTATAAATTTCCATTAAACTCATTTTAGTCTATTTTATTAAACTTGAGAGCTGTGACCTATCTAGAGATTCTAGTTAAATTAAGCTAATTAAAATATGGAAATAGAAAGGGTGAAAATGGCATACATGTAAATTGCTTAATGCAAATTTAAATTAATAAGTAAAGCAAATTTTGAAGTGCCCTGTTTTTATGCAATTTATACAGAGTTGTCTCTTTGCCAATACAGTAAAGTCACAATTATCATGTCCATAATATGTCAGTGATTTTGAAACCTTGTTTTATACATTTTTCTATTTGCAATGTCAAGGTATTTGTAACAAAAATACTTTCTTTTGAATTTTTATGATGTACTGCTAATTTAGCATAGGTCTATATGTTACAGTGTTTACTTTGTTACATGGTTACACTTTTATTTTCAGTGAAATGACATTGGATTTTTGTTTTACATTGTTTTCTTCTAGTACACACACATATATAGTACACATATGTGCTTAAGAAATAAGGACATGCAGAAAAGAATGTATTCAAATAAAATAAATTAAGCGGATTGAAAAGGATGTGGAGGAAAAATGAAGAGAAGGAAAATGCAGATTAAGAACTAAAATTACAAGGGGGGAGCCCAAGATGGCCGAACAGGAACAGCTCCAGCCTCTGCTCCCAGTGTGAGCGACACAGAAGAAAGGTGATTTCTGCATTTTCAACTAAGGTACCGGGTTCATCTCACTGGGGTGTGTCGGACAGTCAGTGCTGGTCAGTGGGTGCAGCCCAACCAGTGAGAGCTGAAGCAGGGAGAGGCATCGCCTGACCTGGGAAGCACAAGGGGGAAAGGAATTCCTTTTCCTAGCAGAGGGAAACTGAGACACACAACACCTGGAAAATTGGGTAACTCCCACCCTACTACGGTGCTTTACCAAGGGTCGTAGGAAATAGCACACCAGGAGATT
>NW_012114400.1:5125492-5126638 GCF_000951035.1 Colobus angolensis palliatus | reverse complement strand
ATGGAATACTATGCAGCCATAAAAAAGGATGAGTTCATGTCCTTTGTAGGGACATGGATGCAGCTGGAAACCATTATTCTTAGCAAACTATCGCAAGAACAGAAAACCAAACACCGCATGTTCTCACTCATCAGTGGGAACTGAACAATGAGATCACTTGGACACAGGAAGGGGAACATCACACACTGGACCCTATTGTGGGGGGTGGGGAGAGGGGAGGGATAGCATTAGGAGATATACCTAATGTAAATGACGAATTAATGGGTGCAGCACATCAACATGGCTCATGTATACATATATAACAAATCTGCATGTTGTGCACATGTACCCTATAATTTAAAGAACAATAAAAAAAAGAACTAAAATAATATTCTGATGTTGTCTTGAATATTTGCATGTGCGTGCACAAATACATACACATCGTTTAAGTATATTTTCATAATCTAGACTTCTGTTAGCAGAGTTTTGAATTAAAGAAAAATAACCTAGGGTGACACCATTAAACATGAATTTCTGAGATCAGAGACTTTATTTTTAGTGTTTTTAGTATGTGAAAAAAATTGGCCATTGAATTTGCATTACAGGCAAGAATAACTATCTCAAGCCTATGTGATCTCACTCATCGTGAACCTTTTGAAAAATAAAATCCTCTCAATGCCTTTCTAATTCCTAAATCCTTTCAAAAGTCATTCTTCCAAAACTATCTGGTAAATTATACTTTTAAGGATACACATCACACTTGACAACAGATCTTAATTGATCATATATTTGCTTAAATCATATGTGGTTATTGACCGAGTACATTTTATTTTCACCTTTTATTTCAAAGAAAATAGCAATAATATGTTTAGGTCTGGGTGCAGTGTCCCACACCTGTAATCCCAGCACTTTGGGAGGCCGAGACAGGCGGATCACAAAGTCAGAAGTTCGGGACCAGCCTGGCCAATATGGTGAAACCTTGTCTCTAGTGAAAATACAAAAATGAGCTGGGCATGGTGGAGCATGCATGTAGTCCTCGTTACTTGGGAGGCTGAGGCAGAAGAATTGCTTGAACCTGGCATGCGGAGGTTGTAGTGAGCTGAGATCATGCCACTGTACTCCAGCCTGGGGGACAGAGTGAGACTGTCTCAAAAAAAAAAAAAAAAA
>NW_012114400.1:5085414-5124437 GCF_000951035.1 Colobus angolensis palliatus | reverse complement strand
ATGCAAAAATCCAGCTAAATATGTTTGCTGTATATTTGATTTATATTCCAATAGCATTTCTATAAATTTATGAACAATGGAATTTCATATAAATCTATATTTTAAATAACAAATATGGAGAAGATACAGAAATCCTAAATAGTATTACTGATCTCAGAATCATGGAGCATAACATTTCATCAACACTAGAAACATATCAATACTGAAGCATGTGCACAAAGGAAAGAATGATCAATATGCAAACACAAATCCTAAATAATTATTTATCAGGTGAGTGCTAGAGTGCGAATACATTGCCAAATGATTAAAATTTCACTTGGAAAGTTTTAAAAGCACCTGCTAAGAAAAACTAAAAGTGAAAACTAGTCACACCTGCACTTTCTATCTCCATTTGGTAAAATGCATTCAAATGAAATGTAAAAATGAAATCAAAATCTTACATACATCCTTGCTATGCAGAGGATAAGTAAAAATGCAAAGGGCAGAGCCTCAGGAGGTGCAACGCATTTCAAATTAAATGCAGGTTTTTTGTGTGTGGAAAGTGAACAGGCTTGACCTACTATTTCTTAAAGCTCACCTTACATCTTAGAAAAATTCAGAAACTCTATTAAATGGAAAAAGAACTACTTTTCCCCTTACCATTCTATCCACAAAGCCATCATCTTAGTTCCTCACTTAAGAACATTTGCAAAACTTATCTACCAGGCAAATACTATCTAAAATACTTGTGAGTGAATACTTCTATTAATTAAACAAAAAACAAGACTTTAGACCTTTAGTCCTCAGGAAGACCTAAAATTTTTCTTGTATCTATTCAATGGCTTAATTTCATAGTGGTGAGAAAACTATAGGTTTTGCAAATGTATTTTGTGATTTTGTTTTATTTTTATCTCTGAAACATTACAAATATTCTTAGATGTCTAAGAGAAAGCATATTTGAATTAATCTTGTGCATTTTAGTAATTTCACATTTTAGGTATGGCATTGTAGGTTTTTCAGAAAATAGCCACTACATTTTTATCTCATTTGATTTTCCCACAACTCTGTGAAGTCAGTAGTTATTATACTGTCAGAACAGTTAAAATAATTGCTAACAACAGCAATTTTTTTTTTTGTTGTTGTTACACAACATATAAGCAATAGAACCAGAGGATATAATATATTTTTTGGCTACTATTCTTTGTGAAAACTTGAATTGAGAAAACAATAAATAAGCCTGAACCCTCAAAAAGTTAACAAACTGTGTATTCCAATGTAAGAAGAAAGATGAGAGAGATATGTGGCTTTCTTTAATTATTTTTATATCTTTAACATATATGAATGCCTATAAAGCAAAATAACAGAGACTATGGCTATAGTTAAGCATTTTAGAAATATATGTGTACACTGAAAGAACCATGCATTAGAGAAATTGAGATAATTATCTCCATAATCAGGTACCTACAAGTGTGACATACTGATTTGTGTCAATTAGCTACATGTCAAAATCAATTTATACATATTACTCAAATATTCTAGATCAGGACTCTCAAGAGATTTCATGCAATTTATAAGGTATATAGCTGAGTAATAATATTGCATACTTAATGTGTATAAACAAATACAGAAAGAAACTGGCAAAGCCAGAAAGAGGTAGTAAGTTATTGGCACATTTATCAGGTAAGGTTCTTTATAAATGAAACAATCTAAACTCCCTGGCAGTGGAAAAAAATGCCTGAACATCAGCAGGCAAATCAGCTTGCACAAGGGATTGCTAAAAAGAGCTTGATGCCTCAGCGTTTCTCCTCTCTGAGGAAAGAGACCTATTCTGGAATTAAAGCTGGCTAAACAGATAAAGGTTGAACTTTTCAACTGCAAAGGAGGTATAGAAATTGGTCCCTTTTTAACTGAGACAAGCAGTAAAATTTTACGACACGTCACCAATTGGGTTTTTCAGCATTAAATACCAGAAAGTCTATTGTGTGGCTGTCTGCGATATAAATGAGGACTGGAGAGGTAAATAGTAATCTAAAATGGTTCCTATGAAGATCTACAATCAAAAAGTGGTGATGCACCTGTTTTTCTTTGATGAGATTTCTGACTCTTTGATATTTCAACTTTCATGACACAAAAGTACACTAAGTTATAGGAGTGGAAAAGAAGGTTTGAATGAAAATTAGAAAAGTAAAAATTGGAGTTTGTATGGCTGGGCCAGATGTATAAAATCATTAGTTTTATCTCAGTGACAGAATTTTATGGAAAACAATAAAAGCTACATAAAAGAATGCTGATAGCATCACTTTACTCTCTATTAGCATTAGTTTAGATGTGTATGAGAGCGAATATGCACCAGGGAGAAGCAAGTATGAAGAATTTTTTTTTTTGGCCATTAAGTTAATGGAGCTGATAAATGGAATTGTAACATTGACACTAAGTGACAGTCTTGTTCCTTTAAAATCTGCTGTTTCATTCTAGTTACTTCAACCTTGAATTTCTAATGTGTACAGCTATTACATTTAATAGTTGTGTTTGGTGATTTTATGTGATTCAAAAGAATAATAAAAGGAACACAACCTCTGCTTGAATAAAGAAAGTTAAAACACATTAGTGAAATTTCAGATCTCTATCTACATATGACTTTAGCAATTTATTCACAATAAAACTAATTTTATTTTTCTTTTAGACTGAAGGTCAGAAAGAATGGTGTAATATAGCCAAGGAAGATGACTTAAAAAAAAAATCAGGGTAGAGAATAAAATAAAATTATGTCTTATTGTTTTCACAAAATCGTTCTATTCCTAAGAGGACAAAGCACATTCATGTGTACATTTCTAGAGAATCAAGTAGCTACTTTCTAAACCTTTTCACATACAAATCTAACAGAAATAAAACTAATAACTGATACTCATAGCATATGTATTTTAAAATGAAGAAGAGGCCAGGCATGGTTGCTCACACCTATCATCCCAGCACTTTGGGTGGCTAAGGTGGTAGGATCACCTGAGGTTGGGAATTTGAGACCAGCCTGGCCAACATAGTGAAACTCCGTCTCTACTAAAAATATAAAATTAGCCAGGCGTGGTGGTGCATGCCTGTAATCCCAGCTAATCAGGAGGCTGACGTGGGAGAATGGCTTGAACCCGGGTGGTGGAGGCTGCAGTGAGCCGAGATCACACTGCTGCACTCCAGCCTGGGCAACAAGAGCAAAACTCCATCTCAAAAATAATAATAATAATAAAAAAGAAATAGTGAAGAAGAAAACTACAATATAATTTTGATAGAGTAGAAATTAAATTATCTTCATCAATACAGTTATACAGTTGATAAAAATGTGTTGTTAGAAGAAAAGAATAAAGGCTGAGTATTCTTTTGTAAAATCTTCTACCTGAATTCCAGTCAATTATATTTAATCAGGCATATTATTTTTGAGAAATCTAAAATTTTATCAAATTATTTATCTCCACAAAATTATTTAAAATGCGATGATTATTTTAGTAAAATTGAAAAAATAGTTATGTCAATCTTTTTTTTCTTTTGCAGGGAAGGTTAATCATGAGTCTGGGGAAAGAAAGTTCATGGTTTTATGGTTAAACCAACAACTCGTTTTAAAACAAGCCAATTAAAAAATAAATATAAAAATAAACAGATTAAAACCCAGTTCTTGAAATGATTCATAAGGTTAGGTTTTTTTCTAATTATAAAATTTTAGAAGTTTAAGTTTTTAAAAATATGATATTGAGGAGAGGCAGAGCAACATGTCTGAATTGACGCTTCCAGCAACTGCCCCCTTGCAGGAGCACCAAATTTAACAACTATCTACATGCAAAAAAAAGTTTCATAAGAACCCAAAATCAGGTGAGCAATTAAAGTATCTGGTTTTAATATTATGTTAAAGAAAGCGCACTGAAGAAGGTAGGAAAGGCAGTTTTGAATCACTCACAGTAATCCCCCCGCAGTCCCCCAGCAATAGCCACCTGGTACACAGGATCTGTGCATTTTGGGAAAGGAGAGCCCAGTGATTGTGAAACTTCACTGACTCAGTGCTGCCCTGTCACAGAAAAAAGCAACGAGGGAAGAACTCAACCAGTGCTCACAAAGGGAGCATTTAAAACATCCCTAGCTAGAGGTGGATCATCCATCTCAGTGATTGGAACCCGAGTTCTGGCAAGCTTTGCCACTGTGTACTACAGTACCCTGGAGTCCTGAACACATTTGAAAGGCAGTCTAGGCCACAGACACTGTAATTTCTGGGCAAGTCCTGGTGCTGTGCTGTGCTCAGAGCCAGTGGGCTTCCACTGCACATGACCTAGTGAGAAACCAGCTGGGGCAGCCCAGGGATTGCTTGTGTGACCTTCCCCCAACCCCAAAGAGCATAGCTCACAGCTCTGGAGGAGGCTATTTCCTTCTACTTGATGAGAGGATAGGGAGAGTAAAGAGGACTTTGTCCTGCCTTTTCAGTACCAGCCCAGCTTCAATAGAATAGGGCACGAGGCAGAGTCCTGAGGCCTGCTATCCAGGCACTAGCTCCAAAATTACATTTATTGACATATCACGGGCCAGAAGGGAATCTGCTGCTTGCCTTGAAGGGAAGAATTCAGTCCTGAAGTATTGAACACCTATTGACTAAAGAGTCCTTGGGCTCTGCATAATCAGCAGTGATAGCCAGGCAGTATTCCATGCTGACCTTAGGTAGACTCAGTACCATGCTGACTTCAGGAGTGACCCAGCACGTTCTCAGCTGTGGTGGCTATGGGGAGAACTCTTTATGCTTAAGGAAAAGAACGGGAAGAGTAAAGGGGACTTTGTCTTGCAGCTTGGGTATTAGTTTGGCCACAGTTGAGAGCACCAAGCAGGCACCTGGGGTCACCTATTCCAGGTCTTGGCTCCTTTATGAGATTTCCATATCTTCCCTGAACCAGAGGGAAGCCTAGTTCCCTAAAGAAAGACATTTAGTTCTGGCAGCGTTTACGACAAGCTGACAGAAGAGCCCTTGGTCCTTAAGTAAATATTACCAGTATCCAAGCAGTACTTGTACTGATCCTGAGTCAGTAGTAGCCACAGGAGAAAGTCCTCTGCTTGAGAAAGGAGAGAGAAGAGGGAGAAGGACTCTGTCTTGATGTTTGGATGCCAGATCAGCTGCCGTAGACTGGAGCACAAGGTAGATTCCTAAAGTTCTGGACTCCAGACCCTGGCTTCTGGATGGAATCTCTGGACCCACCTGGGGTCAGAGGGAGCTTCATGCCCTGAAGGGAAGGATGGAAGCTCAGCTGGATTTGCCACCTGATGACTGTAGAGCCCCTGGGCCTTGAGGAAACCTCAGCATCAGGCAGGCAGTGGTTGCCATAAGCCTGGAGTGAAACCCAGTACTGTACTTTCTTCAGGTCTGACCCAGCACAGTCCCCATTGTGTCACCCCTCCTCCAGTTCTAGAAAGCTCAGCAAAGAGAAAGAGAGAGAGAGACTCTTGTTTGGGGGAAAGTAAGTAGAAAGAATGAAAGTCTCTTTTTTATGATCCAGGAAATCTCCTGGATCATACCCAAGACCACCAAAACAGTACCTCTGTGAGACCACAGTATTACTGGGCTTGGGATATTCCCTAATGCAGATATGGCTACAGTGACCAAAGATTAGATTACGACACTCCAGTCCCTTCCAATACTTGGAAACCCTTCCAAAGAAGGATGGGTACAATCAAGTCCGGACTGCAAAGACCACAATAAATGCTTAACTCTTCAAGGTCCAGATACTGAAAAACATCCACAAGCATCACAGTGATCCAGGAAAACATGTTCTTACCAAATGAACTAAATAAGATGACAGTAACTGATCCCAGAAAGACAGAGGTATGTAGCCTTCCAGACAAAGAATTCAAGATAGCTGTTCTGATGAAACTTAAAACATTCAGGATAAAACAGAGAAGGAATTCAGAGTCCTGTGATATATATTTAACAAAGAGACTGAGATTATTTAAAAGAATCAAGCAGAAATTCTGAAGCCAAAAAATGCAAAGGACACAATAAAGAATGTGTCAAGTCTCTTAAAGCAAAATCAATCAAGCAGGAGAAACAATTAACGAGCTCGTAGACAGGCTATTTGAAAATACACGGTCAGAAGAGATAAAAGAAGAAAAAAGAATGAAGCATGCCTACAAGATCTTGAAATAGCTTCAAAAGGGCAAACCAAAGAGTTATTGGCCTTAAAAAGGGGTAGAGAGAGAGAGAGTTTGGGAGAAAGTTTATTGATGGAGATGCTAGCAGAGAACTTCCCAAATCTAGAGAATGATATAAATATACAAGTACAAGAAGATTATAGCACACCAAGCAACTTTAACCCAAATAAGACTATCTCAAGACATTTAATAATCAAACTCCAAAAGGTTAAGGACAAAGAAAGGATCCCAAAAGCATCAGGAGAAAAGAAATGCATAACATACAAAGGGCCTCCATATATCTGTTAGCACTCTTTTAAGTGGAGACCTTCCAGGCCAGGTGATGGTAGAATAATTAATTAATTTATTTATTATATTAACTTTTTTTTTTTTTTTTTGAATCTTGCTCTGTTGCCCAGACTGGAGTGCAGAGGAACAATCTCAGCTCATGGAAACTTCCGCCTCCCGGGTTCAAGCATTTCTCCATGCCTTAGCTTCCTGAGTAGCTGGGATTACAGGCACCCACCACTATGCACAATTAATTTTTGTATTTTTAGTAGAGATGGATTTTCACAATGTTCGCCAGGCTAGTCTCAAACTCCTGACCTCAGGTGATCTGCCTGCCTCAGCCTCCCAAAGTGCTGGGATCACAGGCATGAGCCACTATGCCTGGCCTGGAAAGATATATTTAAGTTGCTGATGAAAAATAACCCTTTATCTTAGAACTGTACTGTGATGGTTAATACAGAGGTTCAACTTGATTGGATTGAAGGGTACAAAGTATTCACAGACGATGTGTCTGTGAGGGTGTTGACAAAGGAGATTAACATTTGAATCAGTGGAATGGGAAAGGCAGACGACCCTTAATCTGGGAGGGTATAATCCAATCAGCTGCCAGCTTGGCTAGAGTGTAAGCAGGCAGAAAAAGGTGAAAAGAGAGACTGACTTAGTCTCCCAGCCTACACCTTTCCTCAAGCGAAATGCTTCTTGCCCTCAAACATTGGACTCCAAGTTCTTCATTTTGGGCTCTCCTTGCTCCTCAGCCTGCAGACAGCCTATTGTGGGACCTTGTGATCGTGTGAGTGAAGACTTCATAAACTCCCCTTTACATATATATTTATTCCATTAGTTCTGTCTCTCTAGAGAACCCTGATTAAAACAAATTTTGGTACCAGGAGTGATTATAGAGGAACAGAATATTAAGGATGGAGTTTCTTTCATTGGTTTGGGGGTTTCTGGAGTTCACTGCTTAATATGAATAGACCCAAAATACTAAGGAGTCTACTTCTAATAGTATGGAGAACACTGATAGTCCTTGATGTGAACTGTTTAGAGAGTTATGCAAAATAAATACATTTGATACTCCCGATTGATCACTTGTAAGAGGCAAGGAGTTTAGTAACTCTATACGTAGCATCTTTGACCATATGTGGAGAACCAAGGAACATAATGAAGCTGATTGGTTGCTCCCAAGTTCAGTGGACAAAGTGATGAAAAAAATTTATGAACTCAGGAATTCTTATCGCCCGGCTTCAGAAGTAGATACTGAGCCTCAAATCTACTAAGATTGCCCTGAGTAAGAGTCTTACCTCCTGTAGAGAAAGAGCTAAAATTGTGGAAAAACAGACACAGGCTGTTATTATGCGAGTGGCTGACCTGCAGCAAAAGGTGCATGCACAGCCTTGCCAGGTGTCTCCTGTTAAAGTGAGGGCACTGACTGGAAAAGAATGAGACCCTGCAACTTGGAATGGGGACATGTAGGGGGATCCTGATGATGCTGGGGACACTGAGTTTCTAAACTCTGATGAACCCTTTGCCAAAGGAACAGCTTCCCCATCCCCAGTGGCGATAACATTCGCCCCTTGACCCATGCTGCCATCAGCCTTTCTACTTTGTCTGAGGAGATAAACCCTGCGCTGCCTGAGGCAGCAGTGATGGCCTTCCCAGAGGCAGTCACCAGGCAAGACAATGTTGATTCTCCTCAGGATCACCCTCAATACCCCATTTGCTTCCAGACCAATAACTAGATAAAAATCCTGTTGGGCCCCTAGAGATGAGGTTCAGTGTGACCCGTAAGGAGGTGTGCTACTCTCCAGAAGAAATGCTTGAATTTTCTAATTTATATAAACAGAAATCTTGAGGACATGAGAATGAATATTAAGTGTGTAGGGTAATGGTGGAAGGAACATAGAGTTGGATCAGACTGAATTTATTGATTTGGACCCACCAAGTAGGGATTCTGCATTTAATATTGCAGGTAGGGGAGTTAAAAAAAGGTTTTAATAGTTTATTTGCTTGGTTAGCTAAAATGAGGATTAAAAGATGGCCCACTGTGAGCAAGCTGGAAATGCCTGGTCTCCCTTAATTTAATGTAGAGGAAGAGATGCAAAGGCTTAGGGAGGTTGTGATGGTAGGATGGATTAGTCACTTTAGATCTACTCATCCCAGCTGGGAGGCTCCAGAAGATATACCTTTGACAAATGCCTTGCAAAAGTAGATTTGTGATGGCAGCACTTCCATCTCTGAAGAGCCCTATAATTGATCTTCTCTGTACATCAGGTCTAATAGTGGGAACCATAGTCACTCAACTACAAAATTTAAATACAATGGGAATAATTAGATCCCGAGGTGGCAGGGGCCAAGTGATGGCACTCAACCGTCAATGGCAAGGTGAACATTGCTACCATAGTGGACAGCAGAGGCAAACCAGCATTTAGAAGAGTCTGACTTGTGTAGAGCTCTGGCATTGGCTAATTAATCACAGTTTTCCTAGAAGTGAAATTGATAGGAAGCCTACTGCATTGTATTCATGCTTAATTTATACAAACAGAAAAATTCTAGGTCGAATGGACAAAAGACTACTTTGAATTATAAGAACAGAGAATCACACCCCCTCAATCCATTTGCAGACATGAGACAATTTACAGAGCCAGAACCCCTTGAATGAAGAGGAGGCTGTGTCCTCTTGTGGAAGAACCCCACTACATTACTGACAATTTATTCTGTTAATATTTCTCCCATCCTTCTCCAAGGAGACCTCCGACCTTTTACCAGGGTAACTCTGTATTGGGAAAATGGAAACAATCAGATATTTTGGGGACTGCTGGACACTGGCTCTGAACTGACATTGATTCCATGGGACCCACTATATCATTGTGCTCCTCCAGTTGAAGTAGAGGCTTATGCAGGTCACATAATTAATGGAGTTTTAGCTCAGGTCTGACTTACAGTGGGCCCCTGCACTAATCAGGTGGTTATTTCCCCAGTGCCAGAATGCAAAATTGGCATAGATGTACTTAGCAACTGACAGAACTCCCACATTGACTCTGACTGGTAGAGTGAGGGCTATTATGGTGGAAAAGGCCAAATGAAAGCAATTAGAGCTGCTTCTACCTAGGAAAATAGTAAATCAAAAAAGTATTGCATCCCTGGAGGGACTGCAGGGATTAGTGCCACCATCAAGGACTTGAAAGACGCAGAGGTGGTGATTTGACAGTGGATTATGGTACGCTTAACCAAGTGGTGACTCCAAATGCAGCTGCTGTACCAGATGTGGTTTTATTGCTTGAGCAAATTAAAACATCTCCTGGGGCCTGGTATGCTTCCATTAGCTGGGCAAATGCCTTTTTCTCCATTCCTGTCCATAAGGCCCAACAGAAGCACTTGTCTTTAGCTGGCAAGTCCAGCAATATACTTTTACTGTCCTATCTCAAGGGTGTATCAACTCTCCAGCTTTGTGTCATAATCTTATTCAAAGAGACATTAATCATGTTTCACTTCCACAAGATTTTACCCTGGCCCATTATATTGATGGCATTATGTTGATTGGATCCAGTGAGCAAGAAGTAGCAAACACAGTGGACTTTTTGGCCAGACACTTGCTTGCCAGAGGATGGGAAATAAACTAAAATTCTGGGACCTTTTACCTCAGTACAATTTCTAGGGTTCAGTGTTGTGGGGCCTATCTAGAGATTACTTCTAGGGTAAGGGATAAATTTCTGCTTTTGGTCCTTCCTACAATCAAGAAAGAGGCACAATGCCTAGTGGGTCTATTTGGATTTGAGAGAAAACACATTCCTCATTTTGGGGGGTTACTTCAGCCCATTTATAGAGTGACCCAAAAGGCTGACAGTTTTGAGTGGGATCTGGAACAGGAGAAGGCTCTGCAACCAGTCCAGGTTGCTATGCAAGCTGCTTGGCTACTTGAGCCATATGACTCAGCAGATCCAATGATGCTTAAGGTGTCAGTGGCAGATAGGGATTCTGTTTGAAGCCTTTGGCAGGCCTCTATAGGTGAGTCACAGCAGAAGCCTCTAGGATTTTGGAGAAAGTCCCTTCCATCTACTGCAGATAAATACCCTTTTTTTTATTTATTTTTTTTTTTTTGACAGACAGCTCTTGGCCTGCTACTGAGCTTTGGTGAATACAGAACATTTGATGGTGAGTCATCAAGTCACCATGTGATCTGAACTGCTTGATGAACTGGATGTTTTGTGACCCATCTAGCCGTAAAGTGGGTCATGTACATCAGCATTCCATCATGAAATGTAAGTGGTATATATGTGATCAAGAGCAGGTCCTGAAAGCACAAGTAAGTTATGTGAGAAAGGGGCTTAAATGCCCATAGTCTCCACTCCTGCCACTCTACCTTCTCTCTCCCAGCCTGCACTGGTGGCTTCATGGGGAGTTCCTTATAATCAATTGACAGAGGGAGGCTAGGGCATGGTTCACAGATGATTCTGCACAATATGCAGGCACCACTCAAAAGTGGACTGCTACAGCACTGCAGCCCTTTCCCAGGACATTGCTGAAAGACGGCGGTGAAGGTCAATCTTCCCAGTGGGTAGAACCTCGAGCAGTGCACCTGGTTGTGCACTTTGCATGAAAGGAGAAATGGCCAGATATGCAATCATATACTGATTCATGAGCTGTAGCCAATGGTTTGGCTGGATGGTCAGGGACTTGGAAGAAACATAATTGGAAAATTGATGACAAAGAAATTTTGGGAAGAGGTATGTGGATGGACCTCTCTGAGTGGTCAAAAACTGTGAAGATATTTGTATCTCATGTGAACGCTCACCAATGGGTGACCTCAGCAAAGGAGGATTTTAATAACCAAGGAGATGGAATGACCCATTCTGTGGACACCACTCAGCCTCTTTCCCCAGTCACCCTTGTCATCACCCAGTGGGCCCATGAACAATGTGGCCATGGTGGCAGGGATGAAGATTATGCATGAGCTCAGCAACATGGACTTCCACCCACTAAGACTGACCTGGCTACAACCACTGCTGAATGACCAGTTTGCCAGCAGCAGAGACCAACACTGAGCCCTCAATATGGCACCATTTCTGGGGTGACCAGCCAGGTACCTAACGGCAGGTTTATTATATTGCACCTCTTCCATCATGGAAATGACAGAGGTTTGTCCTTATTGGAATACACTACGGATATGGATTTGACTATCCTACATGCAATAAATGCTTCTCCCAATTCTACCATCTGTGGACTCACAGAATGTCTTATCCACCATCATGGTATTCCACACAGCATTTCCTCTGACCAAGGCACTTGCTTTACATCTAAAGAAGTGATGAAGTGGGCTCATGCTTATGAAATTCACTGGCCTTACCATGTTCCCCATTGTCCTGAAGCAGCTGAACTGATAGAACAAAAGGTGGAATGTCCTTGTGAAGTCACAATTACAATATCAACTAGATGACAGTACTTTGCAGTGCTGGGCAAAGTTCTCCTGAAGGCCTTACATGCTCCGAATTAGTGTCCAATATATGGTACTTTTTTCTCCCATAGCCAGGATTCATGGGTCCAGGAATCAAGGGGTGGAAGGGGAAGTGGAACCACACACCATTATCCCTGGTGATCCATTCCCACAACATTGCATTCTGCTGGCCTAGACATCTTAGTTCCATAGGGAGGCTTGCTGCCACCTGGAGATACAACAACAATTCCATTAAACTGGAAGTTAAGATTGCCTTGACACTTTGGGCTCCTCCTATCTTTATGTCAACTGGCTAAGAAGGGAATTATAGTGTTGGTTAGGGTGATTGACCCAGACTATCAAGATGAAATCAGTCTACTACACCACAACAGAGGTAAGGAAAAGTTTGCATGGAATATAGGAGATCCATTAGGGCATCTTTTATTATTACTATGCCCTGTGATTAAGGTCAATGGGAAACTACAACAGCCCAATCCAGGCAGGACTACAAATGACCCAGACGCTTCAGGAATGAAGGTTTCAGTCACTTCATCAGGAAAACAAAACAAAACAAAACAAAACAAAACAGAAACCTTCTGAGATGCTTGCTGAAGGTAAAGAAAATGCAGATTGTGTAGTAGAAGAAGGTTCTCCTCAATACCAGCTAGGACCATGTGACCAGCTACAGAAACGAGGACTGTAGTCATTGTATTTCCTCCTTATTTTGTCAAGAACAGGCTTGTGCATGTATATACTTGTACTAAAAAAAAAATCTTCATTTTATTTTATTATTTTTCCTTTATCATGTGACATAAGATTTCTTGACTTCACGTCAGAATGTAAGTACTGTTAACTTTATGTAATAGTATTTGGGTTGGGGGTTGGTGCACTTCTGGTTGTATGATTGATAGTTGTATTATGTTAGGTGTAATTATGACCTCGTTATTGTCTTTATTTGAAGATTATGTATGATCTCTGGAGATGTATATGGGTTCAAATTGATGAGGGGTGGATTGTGATAGTTTATAGTATCAACTTGATTGGCTTGGAGGATGCAAAGTATTGATCCTGGGTCTGTCAGGGTGTTGCCAAATGAGATTAACATTTGAGTCAGCAGGCTGGGAAAGGCAGACCCACCCTTAATTTGGGTAGGCACCATGTAATCAGTTGTGGCTAGAATATAAGCAGGCAGAAAAATGTGAAAAGAGAGACTGACCTAGCCTTCTAGCCTACATCTTTCTCCCATGCTGGATGCTTCCTGCCTTTGAATATCAGACTCCAACTTCTTCAGTTTTGGAACTTAGAGTGGCTCTCTTTGTTCCTCAGCCTGCAGACAGCCTATAATGGGACCTTGTGATTGTAAGAGTTAATACTTAATAAACTCTCTCTCTCTCTCCATTAGTTCCATCCCTCTAGACAACCCTGACTAATACAAGCATCCCATTAGTTCCATCCATACATTCCATTAGTTCCATACCTCTAGAGAACCCTGACTAATACAAGTATATCTCAGGAAAATATCCTTCTAACATGAAGGAGAAATAAAGAGTTTCCTAGACAAACTAAAGAAGAGGTATTTCATCAATACCTGACCTGATCTCTCAGAAATGAAAAAATGCTAGTGTTCTTCAATCTGAAAGAAAAGGATGTTAATGGGCAATAAGAAATAATCTGATGGTACAAAACTTTGGGTATTAGAATGTACACAAAAATGCATAATTTTATAATACTATAACTGTGTGTAAAGTACTCAGATCTTGAATTGAACAATGAACCTGAGAAAAATAATTACAACAACTTTTCAAGACATAGACAGCATTATAAAATATAAATACAAACAACAAAAAGGGCAGGGGGATGAAGTTAAAGTGTAGAGTTTTTATTAGTTTACTTTCTGCTTATTTGTTTGTTTGGTTATTTGTTTATATAATAAGTATTCAGTTCTTCTCTGTTTAAAATAATATAGGATGTTATTTAAATTGTTTACAGTAATCTTAAATAAAAAAAACAACCAATATACAAAAGATAAAAAGCAAGAAATTAAAATATGCCATCAGAGAAAATTGTATCTCCTGAAAGAAAGTCAGGAAGAAATGAAAGAAGGAAGAGAAGATCATAATAAAACCAAAAAATGACTAATGCAATCACAGGAATAAGTCCTTACTTACCAATACTGGCATTCAATGTGAATGAACTAAACATTCTACTCAAAAACGTAATGTGATAAAATGGATAAAAAAGCAAGATCTAAAAAACTGTTGCTTACAAGATATTTCACCTATAAAGAAACACATAGGCTGAAAATAAAATGATGGAAAAAGTTATTCTATGCAAAAGGAAGTAATAAAAGATCAGGAGCAGGTATATATATATAAGACAAAACAGATTACAACTGTAAAAAGCTGGAATAGATACACTTATATGAAACAAAATATATTTTAAGAATAAAACTATAAAAAGAGACAAACGTCATTATAAAATAAAAAAAGATAAATTCATCAAGAGAATAAGACACTTGTAGTTATATATGCACCCTATACTGTAGCACCCAGATATGTAAAGCAAACATTACTATATCTAAAGAGAGACAGACAAGTTCCAATACAATAAAAGATGGAGGTTTTCAGACCTTACTTTCAGCATTAAAAAGATCATCCAGACTGAAAATCAACAAAGAAACTTCAGATTTAATCTGCACTATAGACCAAATGGACCTAATAGATATCTACAGAACATTTTATCAGTAGGTACAGAATAAACATTCTTCTCCTCACCATATGGATCATTCTCAAGTATATACCATGTTAGGCCACAAATAAATAAAAAAGTTCAAATATTGGAAATTGTATCTGTTAGCTTCTCTGATCACAATGGAATAAAATCAGAAATCAACAACAAAGCAGATTATTGAAATTGTACAAACACATGCAAATTAAACACTATGCTCCTGAATGACCAGTGGTTCAATAAAGAAATTAAGGATGAAATTAAAAAATTTATTGAAACAAATAATAATGGAACCACAGCATAACAAAATGTATGGAATACAGCAAAAGCAGTAATAAGAGGAAAGTTTCTAACAATATGTCCCTATATCAAAAAAGTAGAAAAAACTTCAAACAAACAAATTAATGGTAAGTCCCCAATAACTAGAAAAAAAAGAGCAAAATAAGCCAAAAATAAGTAGAGGAAAAGTAGTAATAAAGATCTAAGTAGGAATAAATGAAACTGAAACAGAAAAAAAAAAATACAAAAGGTCAATGAAATGAAAATTTGTTTTTCTAAAAAGATAAGCAAAATCAACAAACCTTTATCCCAACAAAGAAAAGCAAGAGAACACCAAAATATATAAAATCAGAGATGAAAAAGCAGCATTACAACCAACAGTACCAAAATTCAAAAAATAATTAGAGGCTACGATGAGCATTTATGTACTAATAAATCACAAAATCTAAAAGCAATGCATACATTTCTAGACACATACAACCTACCAGGATTGAACCACGAAGAGATCTAAAACTGGAGCAGGCTAATGACAAGTAATGATATCAAAGGCTCAGGACCTGATGGCTTCACTGTTGAATTTTACCACACATTTAATGAAGAATTAATACCAAACCTACTCAAATTATCCCAAAAAATAAAGGAGGAGGGAATACTTCCAAACTCATTCTAAAAGGCCATTATTACCCTGATTCCAAAACAAGACAAAGACGTCAATATCCTTGATGAATACTGGATGAATAAATCCTCATTAAAATAACAGTAAACTGAATTCAACAAAACATTTAAATATTATTCATCATGACTAAGTGGGATTTATCTCTAGGATGTAAGAATGCTTCAACCTATACTAATTAATCATGTAATACATTGTGTCAACAGAATAAAGGACAAAAATCATATGATCATTTCAATTGATGCTGAGAAAACATTTGATAAAATTCAACATCCTTTCATGATAAAAACCCTCAAAAAACTGGAAATGGAATATACCTTAACAAAATAAAAGCCATATATGACATGCCCACAGCTAGCATCATACTAAATTGGGAAAAACTGAAAGTCTTTCCTCTAAGATCTGAAATAAGACTAGAATAAGACTTTTCCCACTACTATTCAACACAGTACTAGAAGTCCCAGTCAGAGCAATCAGACAAGAGAAAGAAATAAAGGGCTTTCAAACTGGAAAGACAGAAGTCAAATTACCATTGTTTGTGTATGATATACTCATATGTTTGAAAAAACCTAAGACTCCACAAAATAAACTATTAGAGCTGATAAACAAATTTATTAAAGTTGCAGGATACAAAGTTGGCATATGAAATCAGTAGCATTTCTACATGCCAACAGTGGAAATCTGAAAGAGATTTCAAGAAACTAAGTCTATTTACAATAATTACAAATAAAATAAAATACCTAGGAATAAACTTAATCAAAGAATACAAATTGTTTACAATGAAAATTACATTGATGCAATTAATTGAAGGGAACATAAAATAAGTAAAGATATTCCATGTTTATGGATTGGAATGATCAATATTATTAAAATGTTCATACTCTCCAAAGCAATCTACAGATTCAGTGCAATCCTTATCAAAATACCAATGACATTTGTCACAAAAATAGAAATAATATAATTCTAAAGTGTATATGGAACTGATAGTGAAGGAGACAGACCAATTCCTAGGCAGACAAGGATGGGTCCCAGGCAAAACCTGACCTTCAAGCCAAAGACAGTTTAAAGCCTGAAAAATGAGCTGCAAGCTCCAGGTAGAGTTCATGACTGCAGTGATAACTTTCTGGGTCCCTTTTAACCAATCAAAGGCCCACATATAGACCAATCACCATGCACTCCCCAATTCTGAGCCCATTAAAACCCTGGACTCAGCCTCACAGTTGGCTACCTGCTTTCAGGCCCCCTTTCACACAGAAGTATTCCCACTTTAGGTCCTCTCTTGTGTTGAGAGCTTTTTGGTTGCTCAATAAAATTCCTCTCTGCCTTGTTCACTCTCCAGTGTTTGCCTACACCATTCCTCTTGGTTGCAAGACAAGAACTTGGAATGCACCAAGCTGTCAGAGGCAGGAACAAGGGCTATAACATGCCCCCATCCACTGAGCTGCGGGTGGTGGGAATGAAAGTTATAACATACCCCAATTTGCCAAGCTGCATGTGTGAAGCAAAGCTGCCGGGCATCATTCCCTCCTGGCTGGCTCACAAAAGCCACAGTATTTCTTGTGGGGCTCAGATCTTGGGATTTTCCAGGTGAGAGTTATAACACATCTTGAGGCTCCTTGGTTGCTGGCATCTCTGAGTTTTTGGGTGCCACTACATTCCCCTCATCTGGACACTAGTGCCTAAGGCAGAAGCCACTTGTGGCACATTCGGTCCAGCCACAGGCTGAGAGTGGAACCTTGCAGCATGCATGGGATTGGGCTGGGGTGTTAGTTGGGCGCAGCCTGCCAGGCTGAGCATGCAGAGCAGGTCTGGAAGGCAAGAGTGATGCCCCAGACAGAGGTAATGGTGGCTGCAGGGATTTCCGGCTGGTGAAGCAGCGCTGAAAAAATCCTGTAACAGAACAACATATATGGAACCACTAATTTTGCTATCTTGACTAAAAAGAGCAAAGCTGAAGGAGGAATATTACATGATCTCAAATTATATTACAGAACTATAGTCACTAAAACATCATGGTGAAGGCATAAAAACAGACACACAGACAAATGGAAAAGCACAGAGAACACATAAATAAATCCATACAATCAGAGAGACATCATTTTTGACAAAAGTACAAAGGACATACACCAGGGAAAAGGTAATCTCTTCAATAAATTTTGCTGGGAAAATCAGAGTCATATGCAAAAGAATGAAACTAGCTCCCTATCTCTTGCTATATACAAAAATCAAATCAAAATGGATTAAAGACTTAAATATAAGACCTCAAACTATGAAACTACCACACGAAAACATTGGCAGAAATCTTCAGGACATTTGTTTGGGGAAATATTTCTTAAGTAATATTCCACAAGCACAGGCATCCAAAGCCAAAACAAACAAATGGCATCAAATCATGTAAAAAGAAAAAAAAAAGAAAAGCTTCTGTACAGCCAATGAAACTGAAACTATCAACAAAGTGAAGAGACAACACACAAAAAGAAATAATATATTTGCAAAGTATCCATCTGACAGAGGATTAAGAACAAGAACATATAAGAAGCTCAAACAACTCAATTCCAAATAGTCTAAAAATTCAATTCAAATATGGGTAAAACATCTGAATCCACATTTCCCAAAAGAAGATATACAGGGAAAAAATATGAAAAGATGCTCAATCTCACTGACCATCAGGAAATGAAAATCAAACTGCAATGAGGGATCATCTCACCCCAGTTCAAATGGTTTTTATCCATAAGGCAGGAAGTAACAAATGCTGGTGAGAATTTGGAGAAAAGGGAACCCTCTTACAATGTTAGTGAGAATGTAAATAAGTACAACCATTATGGAGAAAAGTTTAGAAGTTTCTCAAAAAAAACTAAAAATAGAACTACCCTGTGATCCAGCAATCCTATTGCTAGGTACATACTCAAAAGAAAGGAATTCAGTATATTGGAGAGGTATCTACATTCCCAAGTTTATTAAAGCACTATTCACAATAACCAAGATTTGGAAGCAACTTCAGTGTCCATCAGCAGATTAACAGATAAAGAAAATATGTTATAGAAACACAATGGAGTACTAGTCAGCCGTAAAAGGGAATGAGATCCTGTCATTTGTGACAAAATGGATGGAACTGGAAGCCATTACGCTAAGTGAAAGAAGCCAGGTACAGAAAGACAAACTTCACATATTCTCACTTGTTTTTAGAAATTAAAACTTAAAACATTTGGATTTATAGAGCCTAGAATGATGGTTAACAGAGACTGAGAAAGAAAGTGGGAGACTGAGTAGAAGTGGGCATAGTTAATAGGTACAAAAATATATTCAGAAAGAATGAATAAGAGCTAATATTTGACAGCACAACAGGATAACTACAATCAATGCTAACTTATTGTACATTTTAAAATAACTAAGAAAATATAGTTGGATTGCTGGTAACACAAAGAAAAAATAAATGCTTGAGTTGATGGTACCCCATTTACCTCGATGTGTAACACATTGTATGCCTGTATCAAAAATCTTATGTAACTCATAAATATATATTCCTACTATGTACCCACAAAAATTTAAAAAAAAGAAAGAATATTGACAAAATAAATAAACAACTACAGGCATGAGGCTGAAAGAAACAGTTAATTTATGAAGAATTCCCTCTCCCATACCAAAGAAAACTGAACAAAAGGTTACTTATGTGAAGTTATCATGTACAAAAATGCTTCGGGAGGGTGAGGCAGGGAAGAGTTATTTGAAATTTATATTCATATATAAAAGGGAAAATTGAAACTGTTGATTTAAGTGTTATGACTGTAAGTAAATAAGATGCATTGTCATACATCATTTTATAAAACAACATTAAATAAACACTAGCTAATGTGGCAGAGTGGATTGATAAGTAAAAGTTTAAATTGACTAACAATATTGTCTTTTTTTAAAAGGACATATAAAATTATCTGTAATCCCTAATAGTAAATGTAGCTAGCACAAACAGATGGCTTTACAAATTGGCTTGTATTGACCAGCATGAACAATAGTAACTCTGGTTGTGTTACCCTCTGTTTTCAATAGTGCTTCTCTGTGGTGCTTTTGTTTAGAATATCTTTGCTAGACAGTCAACATATTTGGGTTAAATACTGGGACCTTGTTCATTCTTTCACTTTGTCATTTGTTTATTTATGTATTCATATATTTATAAACTCTCAAGATGAGTCCATAAGGGATTGAGTGGAGAAATAGTAACCAGTTTTGCTATTACAGTAAGTCCTCATTTAATGTCATTGATTGGTAATATCAAGTTAAAGACTTCAAGTGAAGTCTAACTTTAACTTCAATTTGGCGTGAAACGACTTATAACAAAACCAATTTTGTCATAGGCTAAATGATTTAAAGAAGAGATAATGTCCCAGGGCATATTTCTAATCACGAAAACATCACAAAACTTCTAAATAAAGACTAAATCTTCTCTAATATTAAAATAAATGAAAGTTGTACATACATTTTAAAAGATTAAAAAGAGCAAGCTGGGTCGAGCGCGGTGGCTCATGTCTGTTATCCCAGCACTTTGGGAGGCTGAGGTGGGCATATCACGAGGTCAGGAAATTGAGACCATCCTAGCTAACACAGTGAAACTCCATCTCTACTAAACATACAAAAAAATTAGCCCGGCGTGGTGGCGGGTGCCTGTAGTCCCAGCTTCTCAGGAAGCTGAGGCAGGAGAATGGCAGGAACCCAGGAGATGGAGCTTGCAGTGAGTTGAGGTTGTGCTACTGCACTCCAGCCTGGGTGACAGAGCGAGACTCTGTCTCAAAAATAAATAAATAAATAAATAAATAAATAAGTTGAATTAGCCAGAGTCCATCTTAGGCGACTCAGGACTCCAGTTGGGAATCACCACTGGCCAGGACACCATTCTATGGCAGGGTACACTCAAACACATGCTCACACTCACTCAGACTGAGACCAGTTAAACACAACAACTAACCTAAGGTGCACATCTTTGGAGTATGGGAGGAAACCCGAGTAAACGGAGAAAACCCATGCAGACATAGAACAAGAAAACTCCACGTAGACTGTGGCCCCAGTCAGAAACTGATTTTTTAAAAATTAATATTACAATGAAACAACCTTAAACGAAATTATGTTCCTCAAGAACCTGCTGTATTTTACTCAATAGTGTTACTCAAGAATCTGATGCATAGCAAAAAACTGCAAACAATAGAGGTGTAGTCCAACAACCATTTTTATTTTCTATCACTATGTTTCAGTATGGATTGAGATTAGCTGGGCTACCATTATGGTGTTGCTTCTTTCAACTGGAAGGGGAAGACTGAAATCAGTGTACTGGTGTACTGGGTGATGGGTGTACTGTGTTAAATAGTATTCCTGTCAATGCATGTTCACTTAGAACCTCAGAATGTGAGCTTGTGTGTCAATAGAGTCCTTGAAGATGTACCTAGATAGGATGAGGTCATCCTGGACTGGGGCGGGGGAAGAAATTCAATAAGCGGTATCTTTTTAAGAGAAAGAGATTCCCACGTAGGAACAAGAGACACAAAGGGAAGAACACCACTGAAGACTGAGGCAGAGTTTGGAGTGTTGTACATAATGCCAAAGATCGCTGGTAACCATCATAAGCTAGAAGAGACGCATGGAACAGATTCTGCCTTCAGCTTCCAGAAGGAACAAGCCCAGCTGACGCCTGATTGGGACTTCTAGCCTCCAAAACTGTGAGGTAATAAATTTCTGTTGTTTTAAACTATCCAGTTTGTGGTAATCTGTTACTGAAGCCCTAGGTACTTCATACTAGTCACCTCTTTTTCTCTTCAGGTAGTCATAACATCCCTCCTTCTCCGAAGCCTTTGCCACCGCATTTCTCTACTCGGTCCCTGTAGCTGGATAGATAGACTTCCTGCATGCATGCTTACAGTACCAAAAACCCAAAAGCAGAAGCTGCCAGGATTCTAAAGGCTTAGAACTGGAAGACACATAGTGTTATCTCTGCTGAATTTGATTGGATAAAGAAAATCTCACACCACCCATACATTTATTAGGAAGGGACTATAGCATAGAATAAGCACCAGGAAGTATATGTAACTCACTGGTGTCCTCCAGTGTCAACAATGTAGTAGTCTCCCTTACACAGTAAAGGATAACAAATGACAATAAGGTGGTACCGATGAGGGTACGTTATAAAGCATCAAGATTTTATATTAGAATAACTAGGAAACAGAAATACTGTGAGAAAAAACATATCCAAATTTAATAGATTTCCCTCCCTACTATTTCCATATCTTAATAATATATATTATAATGAAAGCATTTTTTTATTTTTTACACACATACGGAATCTCCAAATTCTGATGACTTATTACTAAGGACAATCCAAGTTCCATTGCACTGGCTTAATTATTCATGCCTGGCTTTAGAGCCCCTTTATGACAAGATCAAAATCAATGGAAACAAAAGTTAAATTCTAAGAACTTTCTCAACAACTAAATTGGAGAAAGTACTGTTATTGTTAATTATGGAATGTGAAGCTTTATAGGAGAGTGGAAATATGTCATTGGAAGATAATTTTCTTACATTCATAAAGCTTTTGATCTAGTGAATCATATACCAACATACCACTGGAAAAAATATAACAAAATTCCAGTAGTGATAATAACTATGATTAAAAACAAAGCGGAGTAAGTCATGAAATGTTCATTGGAGTTCACAAGGTGTTTCTGAGATGATAATTTGAAAAGAGTTATGTGTTAGCTAAAGGAACAAACCACAAAAATATTTTAGGGGAGTGGCAGACATAGAAAATAATGAGAATAAAGGCACATAGACAAGAAGAAGCTGGTACCAATTTCAAGAATTTGGACAGCAAAATTTCGATACTTTTAGTTTGTTCCAAAGATTATTTCTTTCACACCTTACTCTTTCCGGAAGTGCCAAAAATCACACTGACTCAGTTGAAGCTGCTATAGAAATCCTTGTCAATTAGCTCACCATTTAACAGTACCTTGCCACGGCACTAGAGTTTAGTGATGGCTTTTAAATCTTTGCTGCCAAAGATGATTTACTTCTTTAAGGATTTCTTGGCAAAAATTGATGCATTACTCCCATGAAGCTGACCTCACAACTCAATATCAACAGAAAGAGATCATATGTATGCCTCAAAAACTGGTCATTTATCTCAATACCATACGTAATATCCTAAATAAAGGTTCCTGGAACTTTTTGGAAGCTCACATATTACTGAAGTGTAAAACCTATTATAAAAGTTGGAAAGAAAATCTTATTTTAAAACCACTACAGCACTGATGTGCTTTCTCTATCTCACTATCTCATTAATAGAAGTACATCTCAAAGAGGTACCCAGGTTGCATACCTCCCTAAAAAGTGTTATTAACAAAAGGCATCATTGAGTTTATTTTGCCAATGTTAAAGTAGCTGTGAGAAAAGAACCAAACAATTTCAAGTGCATTTTTCTGCCATTTTAGTCACACTGATCTTGAGGAAATGCATTTTCTTCAACAACTATGTCACTTCCTTTTATGTGGCAGACATCATTCTAAGTGCTTTGGTATTTCATTTGCTCATTTGATTAGTTTCCGTGCATATTTTTCTTTACTTTTTGCCTTGGACTCAGTGCATTCCAATCACTGAAATTATCTTGGCAAACGATGATGGCTATCTTTGGAAAACTGCTCAATACGCAGCAGCAGAGTCACCAAAGACCAGATTCTGCCCACTGGCAGTATTCTTTAGAAATGCGACACTTTTCTAATTGAAATTCAGGTCAATTAATGTATTTGTAAAATTATTATTACCATCTTTTCCTTTAAACTGGAATTTATATTTTATGCCATTTTGATATGCTTGTGTTTAAATCTATGAGTTTGATATTTGTTTTCTATTCATCTCATATCTTCATTGTTTTCGTGCTTTTTTCTACTTGGTTACAAATAATTTTGCAAATTCTATTTTTTTAATCTTGCCATCTTTATTGCTATTGCCTGTGATTCTTTGTTTTGTTATTTTAGTGGTTGTATAATATATTATAGCCCTTTAATTTATCATAACCTGTATTTGAATAATATGATATCATATCACACATATTATAAGAATATTTTACACAATATAGTACATTTTGTCATTGTCTGGCTTTCGTGCTTATAAGACACTTTATCTTTCTCTACACTAGAAATACCACAAAATATTGTCTTTTATATTTAATGAGTCCATTATCATGTATAGAGATTTATAAAACACTAAGTATTTTGTATTTCCCCACATTCACTGTTTCCAGTGCTTTTTATTCCAAATGTCATAATTTTCTTTCTGTTTGAGGATTTTTATTCAGTATTTTTTTCTGATACAGGTGAATGGGTGATTATTTCGGCTGTTGTATGTCTGAAAATAAGTCTTTATTTTTCCTTTATTTTTGAAGGGTGTTTTTACTAAAAATACAGCCCTAAGTTGGCAGGTTTGTTTGTTTGTTTGCTTTCCTTTCAATATTGGAAAGATGTAGCCTTCCTTTATTTCTGAATTACATTGTTTTCTGTTACTGTATATGTAATGTTATTTTGTGTGTGTGTGTTTGTGTGTGCGTGTTTCTGGGCTCCTTTTAAGAGTTTCTCGTTACCATTGGTTGTAAGCTATTTTATTACACTGTGGTTTTAATGTAGTTTTTTACATGTTTTCTATATATTTTTTGGTAATAGCTTCTTTATAAGTTTATTATTTTTATCGAATTTGTAAAATTTTCATCCATATTTACTTACACATGTTTTTCCTTTAATCCCATTTCTTTCCTCTCCTTAAGGAACTCCAATTTGATCTACAGGAGGTTGCTTGAAGTAACACAGCTCACCGATGCTGTTTATTTATTTTTTGGATTTTATTTTTCTTTTGTGTTTTATTTTGGATTGTTTCTAATTCTATGTTTTCAAGTTTCTATTTTTTCTGTAATTGTTAATCTTTTGTTAATTCTAGGCAGTGTATGTTTTTTACCTTAGATAGTGTGATTTCCATCTCTAGAAGTTTGTTTTGGGGTTGTGTTCTTGTTTCCACATTTTTACTAACATGCTTAGTATTTCTTGTGTCTTCTTGACATATAAAATGTAATGTTAACAATAATTATTGTAATATTATTGCTTGCTAATTCTACCATATGAGTTATTTCTGGGTCAGGTTGATTGATTATCTTTTCACTCTGGGTTTTATTTTCATAATTTTCATGATAAACACCCCCAAACTTCTATCCCAGAAAAAGATCACAAGTGCAACACAATTTAAAAGACCAGAGGCATAATGATACTTAAAATGTTCCAAATACTTTATATGCAGCAAGTGTAGTATATTTATAGATATTCAGAGGTTATAAACTTTGATCAGAAAAACTATAGCATAAACTTACTTATATATAGGCATATAATACCTGAAATATATATTAGCCAACAGACTGTGATATCACATAAAATTATGCATCTTTGCCAAGTGTAATTTATTCTAAACATGCAGATGATTCAATATTCAGAAATTAATTAATATCGATACCATATTAATACGGTTGAGAAAGAAGATCACATGATTAGCCTCACTGAATTTGCAAAGGACTCAAAATTCAACACTTATTTCTGTTGCAAATCACTCAGTAAATTAGAAATTGAAGTTTAATTTTAAAATATTTAAATATTCATACTTAAGGCCAAAAACCTTAATACTATTTTTTAGAAAAATATTAGAGATAATCTTATTAAGTCACAGCTGCCCATTCCCTTGTTTATCATTGAATTAAATGCATTAGTTAATATAATTAAAGGCAAGAAATTAGGCACTATGCATTAGAAAAATAGAGTAAAATTTTCTCTATTTTTGTAAATTATATGTAGATTACCTGGAAATCCATGTCATTATCCCAAATGTCTTTATGAAATTAGAAAAGTTGTGTAGGAAATTCTAGGTAAATGAAAGCATGGGACACTGAGAAAAAGATAAAATTAGAAGTAAATGGAGAACAGTTAAGGACACCATCTGCAAATGGGACTGTTTTGAAATTATAACTAAGCAATCTTATTCTTAGAGAGATGTAATTTGAACCTGATTAGTAATGGTTTTCCCATTTAATTTAAGTATGGTACATTTAAGACAAGTCAGTCAGTAATGCTGCCTCAAATCAGACTTTAATAAAATTAATTGGGAAAAGAAAAATTGATTTTTATGTATACACATCACCTTTCAAAGGAGAGGGTTCATATTTTAAGAGGAAATTAAAATGCATCTGGAATCACAATGTGTATGTAAATGTCCTATTAAAGAAGATCATCTGAAAAATGTTATCGAAGGTTCTTTGCTTCCAAGAGACTTTGAAGTTTATTAAGTTGACAGGGTTTTGAACTGTCATTTTAGCTCACTTTGGACGTTTAACTTTGGTAATGAATGGTTTCTGTAGTCATGCACACTAAACATTTCTTTGATTTAAAGAGTGTTTGAAAAAGTTTCCTGTCTTTTAAAGAAAAAAAAAATGCTACAGGTTATGAAACTGCAGTTTTTCTTCTTCTAGCTTCTTCTTTCATGTAGCATACCCTAAGATAGTCCAAATATATTCACTTCAACATAAGCCCAAAGGAATTACATAAGCTTGTAGATGAAAAATTTTGCTACCTCTGAAACATTATAGAATAGATACAGAAAACACACACACACACACACACACACACACAGAAAAATATAAAATCATAGAATTTCTTATCCTTTCATGAGATTAATATAATGATGGTTTTGGAACATTGATTGAGAAAATTGCACTCAAATTTTAAATATTTATTAACAATCATCAATTTATTTTGAAAGTGTAATTTAATAATGAAGAAATCATCTCTCATCCACTTTTATTTCTCAGACTCAGTTTTAAGGATTGGATTAATACTGAATGAACTTCTCTGCCATTTTTCAGTAAATAGGTTTATTTAGTTGGAAGCGTAAGAATATTGTGAAATTCTTGATGTATTTGCATTCAAAAATTACTTCTTGAACATAATATATTGGTCTGACCTTTTTTTTCTACTTTTCCAAAATGAGAAATGTCATATCAGTTTTATGAAGAAAAATGAATACCTGCTCTATTATTTTCCACACCAAATCTGAAGATAAAATAATTTTAACAGACCCCTTGTTAGTATATGTTATTTAAGAAAAAATTTGCTATTTCTCATCAATCAAAAAATGCAATGAAAATATAAGGAGAAATCATGTATCAATTCCTCAGCTATATAAAATCATAAAAATTATTTCAAATCTTTTTCAGATCCAGTGATCCCACTGCTGGCTCTATATACAAAAGAAAGGAGGTCAGTACATTAAAGAGATATCTGTACTCCCACGTTTATTGCAACTCTCTTGACAATAGCCAAGATATGTAATTAACCTAAGTGTCCATCAACAGATGCATAAAAAGAATATAGTACATATACACAGTCTAATATTAACCTTATAAAAGAATGAAGTTCTGTTGTTTGAAACAACACGGATGGCACTGGAGAATGTTATGTTAAGTGAATAAGCTAGGCACAGAAATACAAATATTGCATATTCTCACTTACACATGGGAGTTCAAAAATTAGATCTCAAGAAGAGAGAAAATAGAATGATGGTTACCAGAGGCTGGGAAGATAGCAAGGGAGGGGGAGTAAATTGGTATGCTTAATGGGTACAAAAATTTGGTTAGGTAAAAGACGTAAGATCTAGTGTTTGGGAGCACAGTAAGGCAACTATAGTTAACAATAATTTATTGTATATTTCAGAAGATCTGTAAGAGGGGAATCAGGATGTTTTAACACAAGGAAATGATAAATATTTAAGATAATAGATATCTCAATTATCTTGATTGATCATTACACATTGTATGCCTGTATCAAAATATCATATTTACCCCATAAATATGTACAAATACTATGTATCAGCGAAAATTAAAGATTTAAAAAGAAGCAAACACTATGAAAGAATTAAAGTTCCAGTATTCCATTTATCAATCTATTTCCCAAATATTTCACCCAGAGGACATTGCAGTCTTAAATTTGAAGATTCGCATGCGTTTTTAAAAATACTTTGACTATATTTTTATTCTTCTTATACTGTATTTAATATTATTTACACAGTTTTGAACTACATATTAAATTTTAAAACTTTGTGGGTGAAATATATGACAGCTCAGGAATTACTGCACACTTTAATGATTGAGCAAAAAACATTTATTAAGTATTATACTTAAGTTTATGTATTTTTTAATTTCCATATAGTTTTACTAAAATCTTTTCCATTTTATATAACATATCATTTATCAAACTCTCTTTGTTTCCTTAACTACTTGACTTATATATTTATGTTATCCTACTATATTTAATATATAAGTCACAGTTATTCCCAGAAATTTAGAAATAACTTGCACTTTTTACAAGGTTGCTAGAATTGTTATAAAGCATACAAATGTTGTATATCCTGTGTGTATTGACTCGAGCATCCATTTTCAGAAATTAAAAGAAAATCCCAAATTCCATCCAATGAAATACTGGAGAATTTGTAATTCTGCTGACATGGAAGATAGATTCTTACATAATTTAGTAGCCAAGAGCAATTAAAAAGATGATACATGTAAGGTGAGTCTGTTATAGTTTTTCTAAAATTGCTTTTATCTTTGTTTTAATGAACTATCTTTTTATTGCAGGGTGTGTAAGTATTAAATACTAATATTTTAAGATTTTTAAAGCAATATGGATAATTATGTCAGCAAACGCAACCAAGTTATCATTAAACTCATCTTATTTGAAAGAAAACTCCACACATAAATTTCAGTTATTTCTCTGTTAGCATGGCTTCATCCAATATTATAGAGAAAAAAATGGTTACTACTTGCGTTGCACTACCTTGAACAATAATAAATCCGTAGTTTTGACTAATGAATAGATCAATATGAAAATAATACAGTACATATTTTTTAGAATTCTCTGAAGTATCAAATATCCACACAAACATGCTAACACATTATCAAAGAGCATGATTAAACACACACACAAAATTATCCTTTGAATTGATTTAATGCAGAAATAACAACAAATAGAGGTTTAATATTTCTTCTTTTCTTTTTCACATAGCCAGCATTTACTCATCCTTCAATCCTCATGACAATACTACAACATGAGTAATAATCCATTTTCTGACGCCAGACACCTAGTTAGTGTCCTGCAGAATAATAGTTTGGAACAGTGCCCATTTGTAATGGAGTTCATAATGTAAGACAATAAACTAAGCTTTTCATAAAGCTAATGACATCAATTTAAATGAAAAATTTTTAAATATATGGAGCATATCACCTTTTCATTTTTTGTTGTTCCTTAAATTTTATAGTAGACGGTAATGGTAGCAAATGTAAGTGATATTTTATTTTTTCTTTCTGTTCTTTCTTCTTCTTCTTCTTCTTCTTTTTTTTTTTTTTTTTCAAACAGAGTCAATTTCTATCTCCCAAGGCTGGAGTGCAATGGCGCTATCTCTGTTCATTGCAACCTCTGCCTCCCGGGTTCAAGAGTTTTCCTGCCTCAGCTACTGGAGTAGCTAGGACTATGGGTGCATACCACCATGCCTGGCTAATTTTGGTATTTTTAGAAGAGGTAGGGTTTCACCATGTTGAACAGACTGGTCTCGAACTCCTGACTTCAAGCATTCAGCCCACTTCAGCCTTCTAAAATGCTAGAATTACAGGCGTGAGCCACCGCACTGGGCAGTGATATTTTATTTTCATATTTCAATGTAATGTTTGGACAGCATATTAAAGAAAAATTTGAAGATGTAAAAGTAATTTAGAGGAAGCATATTTCCACACCAGTTATACTTTATCCAAAGTATTGAAAGTAAAAAATATAAGTACATATAACTGACCACTATAAAGAAAAATAAGAGCTAAAATATAAATCAAAGGTTTATTTCAAGTCAAAATATAATGCTTTTTGCTCCACTGATGTCTATTTTTTCAATCCCTCATAGATCACTGGGAAGTGGTACACATCTGTGTCAGCACATGCTCCCCCTTTTCATCTTCTTGTTGGTCCCCAAAGATGCTGTTGTTCTCCCCAGAATGTCATGTTATGTTTGTTAGGTAACCACAGCAGTTCCCACTCTCGCATCGTTTCAGCTCCATCTACCAATAAGCTTTCTTTTCAAGAGTCCATGTAGCCTGTTACCAATTGGCTACTATTGGTCATAAATTTGCTTCTCATTTATCTAAGAGGTGGATACATTTAGGCGATGAGTCCAACCAGTGTCCTTAAATGTTGGGATCCACACTAAGCAAGCAACAAGGGAGGAAAGCTGTTCAAATAATATTTAAAACACTTATTCTAGATCTAGGAAATTATCCGTGAGTGAAGCAAAACAACAACAACAGTTTCTGCCTCTAGAGAATTAGCACTCTATTGGGAGAATTTAGATAATTACTGTTAAACACAATAATATTTAGAGTATGCTGTATGTTAGAAAATATAAAAACTTAAGATAGTGAAGATCAGGGGTTCAAGATAAGTATAATTTAAGCAGGGATATTTGAAATAAGTCCAGTCAAACAGCAGGTACTTAAATAAAAACATGAAGACAGTGATCAAGGTAGCAATGCATGTATCCAGGGAAAGGTAATCTCAGGCAGAGAGCACAGTTGGTGCAAAATGTGTTCACTGTAAGAACTACAGGTTTTAACTGAGAGAAATGGGGAATCATTAGAATTTTTGATTATAGAAACTATAAGATTGTGTTTTAGCTTTGAAAAATGACTCTGGGTGTAGTTTGTGTTGAAAATGAATATAAATGAGCAGAGGTGGAAACATGGAGACAAGTTTTGAGTCTCTTGCAGGAATCCATACAAAAATTGATGGTAACTTGAAACACAGTGAAACAATGAAGATAATGAGAAGTGGTTAGCTTGTGTATATATTTAAATGTAAACTCAATGAGAACTCCTTATAGACCGAATGTCAGGTAAAGTGAAGAGAGAAAAGAGGCAAGGATAACTCCAAGGCATTTTGTCTGAGTAAATGTAAGGATGAACTTACCATTAATTGGTATGGTAAAAAGAAAATATGTGTCCTGAACAAGTTTTCTCTGGAAATTAAGGAATTAAATTTAGGACATGAAAATGTCTAGATGTCTACTACAAGTGCTATATAGTGATGACACTTAGCTTGAATATACATAATTGACATTCAAGGGACATATTTAGAGTGTAGATATAAATTTGGAAAGAGTAAAGACACATATTTTATTTAAAGATTTGATAATGTGTGAGATCTACAAGGAAGTCCATGTAGAATGAGAATGTAGAAGAAAGAAGAGAGACCATTTTCAGGGATTGAGTACCAGGGCAGTGGGATGTGGGGAAGGAGAGGAAGATTTGCCAGAAGAAAATGTAAAGAAATGTTTGGAAAATTTAGTTGGAGGTAAATTAGATGACTATGATATCCTAAAGGCCAAATGAAAATGTATCGAATTCCTATGATATATCAAGTAATATGAATACATTTAAATGACAATTACGTTTAGCAAAGTGGAGACCATTTGTAATTTACAAAATACTTTTGTTAAGGTTATGGGGTGCATATATGTGTGTGTGAGCATATATATGTGAGTATATGCTGATGACAATCTTTTAGTAGAGTGAAGAACATTTTGAAATGTGTCAAGAGAAGGGAAAATTTCTAGAACAATGTCTGTAATGAAAAATAAGTCATGGCATCTAGTGCATAAGAAGGGGGACTGAAATTAAATGGAATGAAGGGAATTCATGTAAATCTAAAGAAAAACAGGGTAAAATATATGGATAAAAATGTTTAATATATGAACAGTGGGAGCATATATATAGAAGTTTTTTTTTTTTTTTTTTTTTTTTTGAGACGGAGTCTCGCTCTGTAGCCCAGGCTGGAGTGCAGTGGCACGATCTCAGCTCACTGCAAGCTCCGCCTCCCGGGTTTACGCCATTCTCCTGCCTCAGCCTCCCGAGTAGCTGGGACTACAAGCGCCCGCCATCTCGCCCGGCTAGTTTTTTGTATTTTTTTTAGTAGAGACGGGGTTTCACCGTGTAGGCCAGGATGGTCTTGATCTCCTGACCTCGTGATCCGCCCGTCTCGGCCTCCCAAAGTGCTGGGATTACAGGCTTGAGCCACCGCGCCCGGCCAGAAGTTCTTTTTTAATTGCTTCAAGTTTCTCAGTGAGTGAAGTTACTGAATACTGTAGGAAAAAAAAGAGAAGAACTAAATAGTCTCATCTTGACAAATGGTTGAGTAAATGGAATAGGAAAATACATGTCCTGGGGCATTTTGCACCACGGAAAGTCAGCGGTTATGAATTTTTAGTGAAAGCCATAGTGCAAACCTCTTTCTTTTAACTGTTCTCAGAAAAACATAATATTCTAGATGTGATTTGTAACATATTAATAAAAGTAAATAAAAGAAATTCAAACAAAGGTATCAATTAAATATTTTTAAATTTTGAATCTGTTAGTATTTTTCAGCATATTTTACCCAGTTTATTATAATCGTATCTGTAGCTTTGTTCAGATGATTCAGGAATGTTTGAAGTAGTTTTAGTATAATTTCTTATTTTTATTTATAAGTTTTCAGTATGGAAACTTACTTTAAATGTAAATAATTATAACACCTAGTACTGAATATTAGAATTAAGGATCAACTAAATTATTTGTCATGTTAAAGAAGTCAATTCATGGCATGTTAAACTAGACACCCATTCCACTGACAAGAATCCAGGTCCAGGTACATGATCTCAACCTAATTGCAAAGGAGGCTTGAGAATACAAACGTTTTTGCTGAGCACCTAATTAGTTTGTTGTTTTCAGCCTATGCCCCTTACCACAACGTATGCCTCCTTTTGCATTTTAATAAAAATAATTTGTATTTCATTTTTTACTTTTTTAAATTCAACTCTGAAGTTAATCATCACATTATAGAAAATGCATGTATTTCTAAAACACGAATCAATAATTCTAGATTGTCCATACTTAAAAATAAATACTGACCAAGATGGTCTTAACATTTCCCTCAGCTTTACTAGACTTTAGCCAGACTTGGCCCTTGACCTTTCTCTCACTCCAGCCCTTACAGAGTCCATATATCCTAACTGTAGTCACCCTTTCTCTCCCTTTTCCTGAAGCATTTAATGAAAAAAAAAAAAGACCGTACATTCTTTCTCTGACCCAATGAGTTCTAAATTTTTCAAAAAGCCTCTTTTGCCAGTTTTATAAGCCAAGACTGTTTTCCACCAGGTCCTGAGGACCGTTTCTTTGAAATGAAATCATGAAGAAAGATAGCACCCCTATCCCCCAGTCTCTGCACAACTTCAGTGTCTACCTTGCTTCTGTTGGGAAGGCAGGACAGAGCTTACTTTTCTTCTGGGTAAGTGCAATTAGCAGGCACAGATGGCCTAAGATCTTCCCAATTCTGCTTTTAAAAATTCTGCACTTTGTTTTAGCTAAGTTAACTTCAGACTATGTCATCTTTCTCACTGCCTTGAATAAAGTTTTCCTTGTCTATTTGATTTTGTCTTGTGTGATATTTTATTTGACATTACCTAGTGTCATTTGGTTTTGTGACATGACAGTTTCAACAAAGAACTATGGGATGGGAAATACAGATGAATGATGCTAATCAGAAATGAGCTGTGTTCGAATAGGCTTCTCTTTGTTTTCTGCAAAGTGTCCTTAAGCAAGTATATATTCACACACCTTTCAACTCTAAAACTAGATACAGCAGCTTTAAAAGGTTGAACTAATAAGAAATTTTCTTTTCCTCACTATGACTGAACTATGAGAATTGTGTTCATTTAAATACTTCTGATTTAACACATGATAACTGGTATTTTCCATGGATGTAAATCAAATATCTTGTACTAAAAATCAGTAATAGCAGTTTTTAAAATCATTTTCTATTGATGAAATTCTGCTTCCAGTAAAAGACTTAGCCCACAATTTGAAACTTCATAGTAACATGAAAACAGTACACAATTACTATAATTTAGAATTTAACTCACATTCAAATTGAAATGGGAAAAGAATAAATCCCTATATGAAGTTGTTCTCACTGTCTGTGTTTTGAAGCATCTTTTCAAAATATAAAATCAACGTTGCTATTCTAGTCACAGCAAAGCATTTTCCAAAATGTCATATTGAACTCATTATTGGGAGAATGACAAGGCTTTCTAATGTGATTGTTCTTTCCTCATAATAAAGGCAAAAATTGCCAGTGCTTGTGAACTAAAATAAGATGTGATTGGAGTTGGATGAATTAGTTCGTATGAATATGCATTTCAAATGGTTATATTTAAAAATACATGAGTGAGTATGCTTTAGTCTCCATTTTAACCTGTACTTAGTAGACTACATTTTTATTTTGAATCCTTCATATTAATTTTCTTCAAATTCAAGCTACTGCAGAGTTTCATTTAAAGACATTTAGTAGACTACATTTTTACCTTTAATTCTTCATATTAACTTTCTTGAAATCCAAGCTACTGCAGAGTTATCTTTTAAAGAAAAGTTTGACACAATGTTATAAATTAAATTTTTTGGCTCTCTTTTTCCATCTTTGCTATTTACTTTTATCTTATTTGTACTTTTATTGTATTTTATCATCATTTTTAATCATACTTTCAGCATATTCTCCATCATTCTGGATCGTATTTCCTTGGCTTGTTTTTAGAATACAAGGGTGATTTTCCCTTTGTTTTTAATGAAATGTTAGGTAGTAAACAAAATTGATGGCTACTTCTGGAAACACACGAAGCATGTAAAACAGAACTCCACATATTTTAAAGTAAATTATAATGGGTAATTTTCAGTATGATATGCCATCATATTTCATTTGTATCTACAACTGTTATGCTAAATAACAATTTTTATCATAACACTCTATGCTATTAGTAGGTATGAGAAGATTTAAGCAAATGATATAAAATATTTTTAAGTAGAAAGAACATTTGAAACAATACATGCATTTTAGTGTAGAAAGCTAAGTTTTCTTTCTTTCTTTTTTTTTTTTTTTGAGATGGGATCTTGCTCTGTTGCCCAGGCTGGAGTGCTGTGGTGGTGCAATCTCGACTCACTGCAACCTCCACCTCCCGGGTTGTTCAAGCTATTCTCCTGCTTCAGCATCCCAAAGTACTGGGATTATAGGCATGAGCCAGCACACCCGACTCCCTTAGTTAAGTTTTCAAAGAAACATGTTTTTGCATATAATCTTAGTTTATCCTAAATAACTACTGAGTGAATAGCTACATTTCTTCCTCACCCCCACTTCTTTTTGAAATTACTTTTTTTTTTTTTTTTTACTTTTTTCTTCACCACTCTACTGAAAATTACTTTGCTCTGGTCACTCAAATCAAATTTTTCACTTTTCTTGACCTCTTTAGTAGCATTCCAAATGTTTGACCAACCTCTGATTTTTAAACTGCTCTTTGCATTTAGTTCTTCACTGTATAGGCCACAAGTATTTCTCATACTTTACCACTTTATTCTAAGTTGCATCCATTGTTGAACTGTAATCTCGTATCATAAATGAATGCTGAAGTGCCTTAGTGTGTGACCTTCAGGCATTTTATTCTTTCACTCTTCACTTTCTGCCTAGTCTGTCTGCTTCCAAGTATAGTCAGCATTGAGTCAACTAGGGAAAATTAAAAATATGAAAATTATTGAGCTCCTTCCCTAAAGAATTACTAGTAAAATGGCAAACAATATGGACTCTCTCCCTAGCTCTTATAGAGTGGATATGTAGACAGAAGTCCTGCCAGAACAATGTGATAATCCAGGCTCTAGCTTTTAGACTTGCAGAAATGGCTGGGGAAGTAAATTATACCCAGAATTTTCCTTAACCAAAGATAAACGCAAGTATGAACTTCAAAACTACCAAGTCTTGGTATAATAAAAGTTGCTGCTAAGAAATGCCAGTTTTCTTTAATGAAAGAATGAATTGGATCTGTGTTCTTACTTATATAGGCATATAACATATGTCTATAGACCAAATCTGAGTTTTGCACATATGTAGGCAATTTTTCTCTAGTATAGCAATTATTCATAGATACGTACTGATTAACAGATTTAAATGTATGTACATATAAATGCATATATTTTAAATACATCTATCAGTGCAAATATATGAATACTTCCTATGCTACAGATAGACATATATATGGAAGGATAGATATATGTATTATAACCGAATTGTCAATAGAAATATGGAAGGCCAGAAAACGGTGAATAACCTCATTAACTGCTGAATGCTGGAATTCTATGCTCAACAACAAAAAAATTCTTCAAAAGTGAAATTGAAAGAAATAATTTTCAAATAAATCAAAAATGAATTTAACACCAGTCATTATAATAAAAATAATTTAAGAAGTTATTGACGATAAAATATGATTCTGAATGTAAAATAAGAAATGAAGAAAGGAAAGGTGAACATATAGATGTTTAAATATGTATACAGATCTAAATATTGACTATGTAAAACAAATTTTAGCTGTTGAAATTTAATATACTGATTAAATATAATATTCGTGAAAACAATAAGCCATTTTTAATTTTTCTACTTTTTGAATCTTTGAAACTGAACATACTAATAACCCATATTTTAATGTCTTTCTTTGCAAACTGTAACGTATGCCTCATTTCTCATTTAGCTTTGATTTAATGATTACCCTCATCTTCGTGAATCATTTTTTTTTCTGCCTCTTTGGATGCCTCATAATGTTTGATTGAATATCAGACATTGAGTGTTACTCCTTTTCAGGTTCTGGATATTTCTATATTTCTACAAATAATTCTTGAGCTTCTTCTAATGTACAGTTAAGTTATCTGGAAGTCATTTTATTCTACTTGATATTGATCTTATGATTTGTTACGTGGGTGTATAGCAATTCTGAGTATTCCCTCCTACTCAGGAAAGACGGTACAGTTCTCTCTCCAGTTGCACATGAATTATGAATTTTTATAAGGTAACTGATGAGAATAGGCCCTGTTCACAGTACACATTATCTGTGTAATGGAGCTACTGTCTGCTATAATATGTGGTTTTTCAATCTTAATACTATAGACATTCTGATTTGGATAATTCTATATTGTGGGGAGAGTGGCAGTCCTGTACATTGCAGGATATTTAGCAGTATCACTGTCCTCCACAGACTAGATACTATTTTTGACTCCAGTAGTGTGAGTCAAAAATGTTTTCAGACATTGCAAAAGTTACCTGGTGGGGGTGGGAGAGAGTAGTGGTGAATATCCCCTGGTTGAGAATCCAGTATTCAAATTCTCCCCATCTCCCAGCCATGCATAGTTTCCTTATATGCATATATTGAATACGATTCTGCTGAATTCTTGAAGGATCACCTCTGCAAATTTTTACGGTTTTTTTCCTCAGTGTAACCCTCCCCTATCAAAATCAGAAAATGTTATTTTCAGCTCTAGTTTCCTTGCACTCCTTTGAATCTCAGCTCTATCTCTTCATCTTAAAGAGCCTATTGGACTCTCTCAGTTTCCTTTCCCTATCCTGCAGCCAAATAAACAAAGAAAATTGTAAGATTCATGTCCCCCAACCAAATTTCTCAGGTAATACTGTCCTTTGTTGCCCAATGATTAAGGTCTCAAGAAAGGATTATATCAGGATTTGGCTTGGTTGTTCTTGTTGCTTACAGGTAGGAAGGCAACCATTACTCCATAGTGATTAGCAGAGGATGTTTCACAACAAGTGGGAGAAAATATATAACATTAAAGAGTTCAGGGATCTATGTATGATTTGGAAATTGTAATTCTCAGGAGGGTCTGCAAAATCATACATGCATGCTATTGTCTCAGGAGTAACTGTAGGAAGCCGAGCAATGGTCACCCAAAGACATCAGGTTCTGTCTCTGAACCTATTCCTTACAAGGAAAAAGGATCTTTACATACGTGGTTAAGCATCTTGACACACAGTGATTATCTGGAGTCACTGGAGTGGGCCCTGAATCCAATTAGAAGTGCCTCTATAAGAGGAAGACAGAGGGAGATTTTATGCACAAAGCAAGAGCAGGCGATGTGTTCACAGAGGCAGAGATTGCAGTGATGCAGCCACATATAAATAAACATCAACAGTCGCCAGAAGCTGGCAGAGGCAAGAAATAAATTCTTTAACAGGTCTTCAAGGATTAAGGTCCTGTTGGCACCTTGGTTTTGACGCATGTGAAACTGTTCTGGCCTCCAGAGCTGTGAGAATAAATTTCTGTTGTTTTTAAGCCATGACATTTGTGATAATTTTTTACAGCACCCACAGGAAACAAATAAGAAACAAATAAACAATAATAAAAGTGTGGGTAACTAACAAACAAACAAACAATTGGCTGAAAAGAGGAAAAGAAAGGAGAAACAAACGTAAACCAAATAGTAAGATCAAGGATTGAAACCCAAATATATAAGCAGCCTGTTTTGGGGGCAAAACATGCATTACCACAATTTTGTCCCATGTTTACTACTGGCAAGCCCCAGAAGAAAGCTACCGTGGAATGTCAACATTTATTCTGTGGTTTATTTTACTTTTCAATGTTGTCACCTCTAATCTTAGTTACCTCAGTAACCCTCTAATAATTACTGATTTTACAGTCATATATACGTGTACATGCATATTTACACACACACATAGTTATGTATATTCACCTGGGTGTATATTGGTGCTGTTAATGCATTTTCAGCATAAGCAGTCAGTTTTAAAACTATACATATTATTATTAAATATATCTGAAATAAAAATATTCAAATGAAAGATCATTATGTATTTTCTAAAGATAACAACCTAGATAAATATATAGGATGATCACTAGTATACAAATATAATTTACCAAGATTAAGTCCTTCTCTTACTCAAGAGAATAACTCACACTAGCCCTGTTATTTTTTTAATGTTATTTTACATAGGAATATCTTGAGTTAATGGAGACAAATAAAATGATTCAACAAGTCAGATAATGAACCGTTAGGCAGAAACAAAAATCAGAGTGTGGCAAGTTTCAAGATCATTTGTAGACTTTTTCCTTTGTCAAACAGAGACTTATGAATCTGAGATATGTTCTAAGCCAAAGGTAATATGAATTGTCAATAAATGTAATTAACAATGTAATTAATAATAATCAACTAGATTATAATAAAGACATATTGATGTTAAGATACATAAAATATTTATACTTATATTATCCTAATATAAATATCAGTCATATATTTATTAACAGTCTGTTAATTTTATGGCCTTTTAATATCCAGAAACAATCCACTGATAAAGTTATTTAAATCTCGATTTCACACTTTGAAGGCCTACCTTTCAGAATATTATTGAAGACACAGTGAGACAGAGAGCTTGTTTATTTTATTAGCTGTAGTATGTGAAAATACAGAAATGATTGTCACCATATTTGAGAAAGACAGTTAAGTTGTAGGAAAATAGGGATTGAGGTTTGAAAATTAAT
>NW_012114400.1:5077166-5079498 GCF_000951035.1 Colobus angolensis palliatus | reverse complement strand
TTAGGTATCTTTATAATTTATACATTAAATTCAAAACTATTTACTATTTTCAGAGGAATATTAATTTTGGCTGAAAAAAAAAACCAAGATGCACTTCCCTTCACAGTTGAATAGCAGCACACTGATTACCGAGTGAGGAGATTTTGATTCTTGATTTAGGAATAAATTGATCTCATAATGTAAAACAAAATTAAAATGACAGTTTCACAGCCTCTCTCCTTCCAAATTTCTTTCTGGGGCATTAGTCACTCAGCTACATTCCACCACTACAGGAAAAGGCAAACAGATGACACACTAGCACCGTGAATGTCCCAGGGAACATTCAATCAGTAAATCACCACAGTGAGTCTATGATGGCTACCACAGGTATGTGAAGACGACCTTATTACCTATTGTAAAAAAAACAATCATCCAAATAAAGAAATCACAATTCTGAATAAACCAAAAAAAAAAAAAAAAGAAAATTAATCTGATTAAAAAATAATAAACCCCGAATCAACTTAATTATGTCCTCTAAAAATGTTGCACGTAGTGTTCCAGATAGATTTATCCACTTTTCCCCATATGTTTTCTGATATTTTATTTGTAGCTTTATAATAAACTTACTCTTTAATATTGGATTTTCATTTATTTATGTTTATTTTCCCAAACGGTTAATTGTTCAAGTCTATGGACTATATGACTTTAAAACATTTCTGTTCTAAAAACTGAAATATTCTTTAACATGAAATCATAACTGTCAGACAAGTAACTTTTCTTTATTAACTTGAAATAATTTCTGCAGGATGGTTCATCATTTCATTAGAAAATTTTAACATTTTTTTTTTCATGCTATAAACATGGCATGTCATTCATCTTTTCTCACTTCTATTGCAAAACAAAAAAATTGCATTTTTATCTATTGTGTTTGTTTCCTCATTGACACAAAATGTATGTATTTATATATTTTTCTAAGATTCTGAAATTCCATCCTAGCATAAATACTGAAATACTATGTCATATAATAAAACATCCAGTTTTCAAAGTCTTATGTGGATGTTTTTTCTACTCTTGCTCTCAAGCAACATGGATGAATGAAAAGAAAATCCTCAAGAATGTCAAATGATAACTTTGTCTCTTAAAGGCTTTCTCCAAATGTAATCACACACTGAGCAACCCTATCAACAAAAAAATTTACATCATTTTCAGATTCAAACCGGGACAAGTGGCAAGGGTATTACACAATTCTCCCCATTTATATATAAAATAAGTTACACTTATTATTACTCACTATTCAAAATTTTTTTACTAATAAAGTCAATGAAAATTGGTGTTGAGAATTCCTTTTAGTGATAAAAGAAATGTGAAGCACTTTCTTGATTCTAAAATGTTCAGATATGTAAGCATACATTTTCTTCATGTAAAGAAAACAATTACTTTTGTAGCTGGTGAAACATGATACATGTTGAGTGGTGTTTTCAATATTGCAGTAGAATAATAGAAAGAACAGATGTTAAAAAAAAGAAAAGAAAAAAAAAGACACAGGGCTAATGATGTAAAAATTCCAAGAATCATTCATGAGATAAATACAGCTCAATATGCCTATGTTGTAGCTTGGCAGTGAGTTCAGAGCTTCCGTTTTTCATTTAAAAATGCATTATAATGAGGATTTCTTTCAGCTCTATGAAAACTTCAACATGTTTCTAAAAATGAAGAAAAAATATCCAGTTCCATTCACTCGATATTTGGATTTTTATTTATTTATTTTTTTACTTCTCTCTCCTCTCTTACAGTATGTACAATTCAAATTGTGCTTTTAAAAATCGATTATATTCTCAAGAAAATAATCTTTATTCTAATTTCTAGGTTTTAGTGAGTAATTATCCTAAGGCATCGTTACTATCTTAAAAAATTCAAGTTAATTACAGAGCTATTCTCTTACTTTTACAACTCTTACTTTTACAATTCTCTAAATATATTTAATGTCATTATGTGACAGGCACTATCATAATGTTAATCTCTTTAAATATCACTGCTTTCACCTCTTTGGCATAACTTGTGAAATGCCATTTAAAAATGTGTACTATGCATTATTTATACTAGCTTGCATATATTTCAGACTGTACTTAAGTGTATTAAATGTTCAATGACTAGATATGGTAGCAAACTACAAATGAGAAAGACATGGCTAATTCAAATTTTGTAGGACTGTTAAAACTAGACAAGAAAAATACATATATATACATACATGTTCAAAATTGTGATATTTCTGTTTTCAGATTATTTAAATATTTATCACTATTTTGATATCTATAGGCATTCACCTAAAAAGAATATATATATATATATATAT